>NC_137054.1:61539997-61764015 GCF_032717465.1 Coenobita brevimanus
AAAAAGCACAGATGGTGATATCTAGGGACAGGTGGCAGTACTGTCAAGAAGCAGAGGGAGTGTAGCCATGTGTGGTTTGCCTTAAGGATGTGGGAAGCAAGCTCACTACTTATGTAACAATTAATTTGCTGATAAGTGGGTGCATTAAAGATGTGGGGATATTAGAGGTAGGCTTGAGAAATAATACTGATTTTGTGTACATTGGTGTGTAGGGGATAGCATGCAAAGACAGAGAGAGGTGGAAAAAGAGTGACCTTGCTGGAGAGTCTGTGTTAAGTGCACATGGAAGAGGAGGAGGTTAGTTATTTAGGGGACATGACATGTACCAGAGGAAGCAATTTTAGTAATTGATAGAAATGGCTAAGGCAAAAAATAGTTGGAATAAAATCCAGGAACTGTACCTTCACTCCCCCCTCTTTTCTTTTTTTTTTTTTTCCTTTCCAAGCAACAAGGAACAAAAGGCCTGAAGCTTAGCAAGATTATTCCCCTCAAAACAAACAAACAAGCAAATAAAATAACAGAATAATAAATTCTGAGGACAGTATTCAGGTGGATGTGCAGTGGGTCCCTGAATCTGAGGCAAGGGAAACTAAGTTTATGATTCTGGAAGAAGTCAAGAGGAAGATTAGGACTAGAGTGTATGTGTGTTTTGGACTGGAGTGTACTGGTGTGATGTGGAGGGGTAAGTAGTAATGGTAGTTGTTCCCTAAGCAGTCAGGCCAAACAGCCCTGGAGTCCATTAGGAAGGCCACGGCCGGGGACCGGTCTTTCCCACAGAGCTCTCAAAAGAGTGTTATATTTGTGTTGTTGGTGTAAATAGTTATGTACAATGCAATCTTCCATAATGTGCTTAATAGGATGAGGTACTGTGTTGCATCCTGGACAGGCATCTAAGCTTGCTTGGAAGTCAGCCAGCCTCTTCTGGTAGCTTAAGAGGGCTGGATGGTGCCCACATCTCAACCTGGCCAGGTGGACCACTGTCCTCACGAGGAAGATAGGATTCAGGAGGGTGGATGTCAGGAGGCCGTGCATGCAACTGTATGTTGTCTTTAATGACTGAATGGAGCGGCGAGTGATCTGAGAGTGGATATACTTCTGGAAGCTGGTCTGAGGTGGGCGAGGGGGAGAGATGACAGTATTTGTGTATGGAAGAATCGTGTGCTGGAGTGTTGTTTTGATGTTCATGGGTAGAGTGGATGTGCTGTATGTACTGTAGTGGATGTCATGTGGGTTTGTGGAGGCTGTAACGGAGATCTGAGTGCCTCATATCTCTAGATGATCCTTGACTTTGAGGACCTTGGTTTCTTGATGTAGGTGGTCTGTGGGTGTAGTAGCTGTGCAGCCTGTGATTATTTATAGAGGCCTTGTTCTGTATGGTCTGTGCAGAAGTGTTGTAGTGTGTTTTGGTGAGGTTAGAAGCCCAGGCAGGGCTTGCATAGATTCATCACTGGCAGGCATTATGTATTGTTTGTATACTGTGGTGGTGGTTTCTTTGTTGTGTCCGAATGTTGTATGGAGCAAGGTGACCTCAATGGCTTATTGAGTCTTGGTGTTATTTTATTTTTACAATGTTTGTGATGTATTTATTTAAATGACAATGTATTGTATGTTACACCAAAGATTTTGTGTGTGTGTGTGTATGGTAGGAAATTATTGTTTATGGTGAGGTGTGGGATATGACTGTGTATTCTGCTGTGAGTTTGTGAGAAAAGTCACTGTAGATTTGGGTGCTGAACTATTTTGAGCCTATTTGTGATGAACCATTCGTGTAGTGTGTTGAGGTAAGGTTGCATGATGTAATGCAGCTGTGTTTGCGTTTTGGTGCGTACATGTAAGTGTTATATTCATCTGCATAGGAAGCTATATATATCTGTATCAATGTATGTGGTGTTGATATAAATACATGTACATATAAGGTTAAAGAGTATAAGAGGACAAAACAGATCATAGGGGGATACGTTTGTAGAAGTTTCTGATGTTAGAAGACGTATTAGCAATATTACATGTGCACATCTGCCTGCTAAGTAGTTTGCCAAGCCATCTTTTTGTGTTATTGTACCTGTTTGTGTTGAGTATTTTGTTTGTGAGGTTGTGGCGGGGATGGCATCAAAAGCTTTGCTAATGTTAATAGTTGTGACTAGGAGTGTTCTGTGTGGTGGCCTAGCTGAGATTTATGCCATCAAAAACTCTCCGTGTAAGGTCTGTAAGAAGGGTGTTTGTGGAGTGTAGTGGCCTAAAGCCATGTTGTGACTGGGCTAGGGGAATGTGAAGTGTGACTAGTTGTAGTACTCACAGTCGTTCAGTGACTTTAGAGGGGTGCAGAGGAGTGTGATGTGGCGATGTGAGGAGGTGGTGAATGTGGAGTCTTTGTTGGGTTTAGGGATAGTGATGATATTGCCATGCTTCCAAGATGTTGGGTATTATGTTCTGATGAGTAGCTGTAGTAGTTGATATGTTTGGTGAGTGCTTGTATGCCTTGTGGTCCTCAGCGAGTGTTTAAGGTGAATGTTGCTTATGTTGTTCTGGTCCACAGGCAGATGAGTACTTGAGGATTTGTTAATGATGTGCTTACACCTCGTCTGGTTGTAAGTGAAAGGTGCGAAGTCTGGGTCTGTGGGGAACTGTCTCTTACGTTGGATGATACGTCCGGTCTCTCAGAATGGGGGTTTAGATGAGCTGACTTGTGAAAAGTTGATTGATGAGAGTGTTTGCTTGTTGTTTGTTTGGAGGGTATGAGGTGTGTCTGTTGTTGTGGATAGGCAGCGTGACTGAGTTGTGTGGGAAAAGTTGCTGTTGGAAAGTGTGATGCACAGGTTAGTGTTTTTTTGTAGAGTTTACTGATGTTTGTTTTGTGGTCAAAGTGTTGAGAGGTAATTTTTCCAGTTTAGTGTTTGCTGTTCTGATATTTTATTGTTTAGTTTGAGTGTTGAGTTCTCTTGTATTTGTTGTATGGTTGTCTTGTGTATGGGGTGTTGGGGAGTGTCTGCAGTGTGTCCTGGTTGTCTGATGAGGCCCTTTGAATTTCTGGGTGTGTGAAGTTGGGGTTGTATTTCTTCTTCTGTTGCCTTTAGGGATGTGTCTTTTGTCTAAGTGTTTTGTATGATTGTATTGAAAGTGTTCACATGGGGGGTGTTGATGTTTGTGATGGGTGTACTGTTTAGTGTTTTGAAATGTTGTTCTGTTTCAGTTACAAAAGGCTCTCCCAGTTGGCTCTCTTATAATTAGGTGTATGTGTGTTTGTGGCCAGCTGGGGTGATTCTGGTTTTGCGTAGTGATGATGCATGGGAGGTGATCAAAACCTAGGGTTTTGACTCACTCTCCATGATGCAGGAAGCCGAGGTTTGTGGGAGCATAAGGTGATGTCTGGAGATGATGGGAAGGAAAAGAAGAAGAGGGCATGGTGTGGGGGATATGGAGTATGTTGGTCTAGGACTGTTTAGTATGAAGAGATGATCTGTCTGGGGTTGTAGTACCAGCCCTCTGTCTGTGTCAGGTTGTTGTTGACATGCCAGAGCCGACGACTTGGCGTTAGAAATCACCACCCAGGATGATGATGGGTACTGTTAGTGATGTGGTGTATCTGTGTGGAGAGTAATGGTGTGTGGTACTGTGGGGGACGATTGGGGGGAATTGTATGTGTTAGCGATTGTTATGTGTGATTTGTTACCAGCGTATTTTAATTCGATTGTATTTCATGTTGTGGTGTCATGTACTGGGGGAGAAGCTGACTTTGTGTGTGCACTGGTATCTGCAAAGTTGATGGATTTGTGTACCAGGGTGATGAGTCCACTGGCCACCGCCTGTCCGCCCAGTCTGTGTCAAATGGTAGTGAAGTTATGAAATGTCAGTGTTTTTCTTGTGCTCTGTGTAGTTTTGTTTATTGTAGAGATGGCAATATGTATGTTCTGTTGTTTGAGCTGAATTGTGTGGAGTTCATGTATTTTGGTGTTTATGCCATCTTATGTTTAACTGAAGGATGTTTATGTTGTGTGTGCGATGTGTGTTATTGCTGCTGCAGCACGGGGGGAAGGTGGTGTGGGTGGAGGGGAAGGGGTAGGAGGAGAGGTTGTGGGATGGGAGGTAAGGGTTGAGGTGGATTAGGATGGGTTGGAATGCGAGGAGTTGGGGGACTGGATGGTGCGGGAAGGGTTGGTGGGTTTGGCTGTGCAGGTGTGGAGGAAGTAGGAGTAGGATTGGAAGGGGGGTTGATGGGTGGGGGGAAGGAGCATAAGGAGCAGGTCCAGGTGTTTGTGTAATGTTTTCTGGATGCAAGTGTTGTACAGGTGTAATGGATCCAGTTCTTGCAGGAATTGCATTGAACTGAACCCTTTGTCTGTCGGCTCGACGTGATAGGTTTTGAGCATGTTGGACATATGTATTTGTTGGTGGGTCCTGGATTGCTCTCAATGTCCTCAGCTAGAAGAAGTCGTCGAGAAATGACAGCTGGGGAATCATTTCTCGGTGTAGAAAAAACGGTGTTGTTGTGCGTGATGTGTTGGGAGGTGTGGTATTTGCCCTGGCGACCGAAGCCACTCCCAGGTACTCGAGCCCCGTGAGGGGCCGGGGGGGTTTGCGGTGGTTTGGCCCCCATGCTGTCCTCCTCTTCTCTTCGACACCCTCTGGGGGGTAGACCCACAACGAAGACGCCACTGCTCCAGGTCCTGTGGAGAGATGGATTGAGATGGTTTGGGCATGTGGAGACGATTGGGGGTGACAGCTAGGGTCAGAAAGTGAGGTGAAGTATCAACGATGAGGGTAGGGTTGCGAGAGTCATGGACCAAAAAGACCTGGGACGAGGTCATAGAGTGTGACTTCAGGGATAAGGGGACTGAATAGAGGCTGCCAGAGATTGAGCGGCATGGAGAGTCACCATCAGGTGACCAAGGCTGATGCATGCAAGTATGTTGGACCTTTATAAACTAAAGTAAATAAAATGAACATTCATTTTGAGATGTCTGGACACAGTATGTAAACACTGGAGGCCATAGGCAATAGGAAATACACACAGAAGGACAGTTCTGGAGTTGACCTGTTGTACACAAGAAGGACTGGGAGTGATGGTTAATTCACGTATTGGAGAGTTGGACAGAAAAAATGAGAATTTGCTGTTAGATTGGTGCTATACTGCCACTGAAATGGTGGGGGATACAAACAGACAGTTCTGAGGAGCAGTTACTGTTCGAGGAGCAATGGAAGAGAGATAAAGATGTAACTTTGCAGCAAAGAGAAAGAGGTTGAAGGGAGCCAGTAAGAGGGAGTGAGTTACACCAAAAGCCTCACTATAACATTAATTGGGGCCCAAGCCATTCTGAAAAAAGCAAAATATCAATAAAAGCGACATCTGGCATCCCCTGCTAACGCAGACTTTTTCTGATATATCAGACATTAGTCCGGATCACACCAACGGTTTTTAACCGTTTTCACTACCACTGCAGTACTGTACTGTATTATTGATTCACGAAAAATATTCAAATGGTATAATATATATAATAATGCTGTACTGTACACTGATGTACTTACCTTATTGTGGTGAACATATCTGAAGTGGTCAGGTACTCCAGACTGCTTTTGGCTTAATCGGACTTTTTCAGAATTTTGTCTGGTAGCCCCACGATTCCGATAAAGGTGAATTCCGGTCTATTGAAATCCGTTATATCGAGGTTTTACTGAAATGAGACGAAAAAGCCTTTGACTCCATCTTGTTGAGAAGAGCTTTATGGGAAACTTCCCCAAATATGAGAGTTGTTCTATACATGTGGTAGAATAAAACCTCTGTATAAAGTTAACAATTGTGCAGGTGTAAAGAAGACACAGTATTGGCTTAGCACACCCAATCTCTTGGAAGCAGATTTTATGTAAGGTATTATGAAAATGACCAAGATAAATCCTAAGATAATGGTACCCCAAGTATGTTCAGAGATAAGGCAGGATTGAGTTGGATAATGTTGAAAATTAGAAAATTCTCCTGTGGTAGATTTTGGCAGGTCAAAAGATGTAAGAACTGAGTTTTTGATGCATTAAAAACAACAAGAATACCTTTACCCTAGTCAGAGATACGAGCCAAGTCTAGTGTACTATAGCCTCTTCCCTTATTTGCTGAAGTAACTGCTGAGATGGACACTGTGAGAAGTGAATGGAAAGGTAAACGGTGGAGTCATCAGCATATGAGTGGATGGGGTCAGATGTACAGCTTAGAAGAGAAGGAAGAGAGTTGGTGATAGGACAGAGCCCTTAGGTCACTATTAATAGCCCTAGGAGAATTATGGTGGCCATCTACAACAACAGCATTAGAGCAACCAGAAAGGAAGCTAAAGATGAAGGCAAAGATAGAAGGATATGAACCATAGTAGGCAGTTTAGAAATTAAAGAGTTATCCCAGACTCAATCAACAGCCATTGAGATGTCAAGTGCAGTGGCAAAGCTTTCGCAAAAGTCCTGAAAGGAGATGACTAAGAGTCTGAAAGGAAGGTGAGAAGTTTGCCAGTGGAACATCCTGGTGGAACCCATACTGGTGATTGGAAAGGTGCTATAAATATTTTGTATTAAGAATAGATTAAATAACCTAAGAAATACAGGATGTTAAAGCCATTGGCCCATAGTTAGGAGGCTGAGAATGATCACCCTTCATTGCAGCAAGCTGAGTGAGAGCAACTTCCAGCAAGAAGGAAAGGTACAAATTGACAGACAGTGGCAAAAGAGTTTGCTTAGACAGGGTGTAAGCTCAGAAGCACAGTTCTTGAGGACAACAGGAGGGACCCCATCAGGCCCACGTCCCTTGTCAGTATTGAGGCCACTGAGGGCAGAAAGTACATCAGTTGAAGAAATTTTACTGTCAGTTATGAGGAAGTCAGAGAGGCAGAGTGATGGAGGAACTGCATTGGAATAATCCAAGTTGGAACTGGAAGAGAAAGTTTGAGCAAAGAGGTCTGCATTTTCAGTAGAAGAAACAGCTACAAAGCCATCAGAGCGGAATAGAGGAGGGAAGGATGATGAAGAAAAGTTGTTAGAGAGGTTTTTGGCAAGGTGCCAAATAAGTGGGAAGAATTTGAGTTGGAGAGTTGAGGGTTCAGATCATTTAGCATAAATGAAAATATTCTTAGCAGAGCGAAGAACAGACTTAGCACGGTTTTGGGAAGAGATGTAAAAGAGATGATTTTCAGGAGTGGGTTGGTTCTGATACCTTTTGAAGACCCTCTCCTTTGTGTGAACAGCATTAGGGCAAGTGCGATTAAACACTTGCCCTAATGCAAGTGAAAGGAATGTATGCTTCCATGCCAGAGATAATAACCTCCATAATGCATGAGGAACATTCTGATGGCTCTTGGTAATGGAAACAGTAATCATTCCAGGGAAAATCAAAGAAGTAATGCCTGAGGGCCTCCTTGTCAGCAGCTTGAAAGTGCCACAGTTGCTGCTTATTGGGAGGGCCTTCAGGCCGTACTGGAATGATAGGACATGTCAAGGTGTTCAGGTTGTAATCAGATCCCAACAGAGAGAAAAGATTAACAGCATAAACAGAAGGAGTAATTGTTAGGAAATGGTCAAGTATTTTGGAACTCTCTCCAAGGTGATCAAGGATATGGATTGGGTGCTGTACAAGCTTCTAGGTCATTAAGGATAGAGAAGATGTAGGCGTGTTCACCAAGTGGACCAGTAAAAGGGTGTTGGACTAGGGGTGTTAGTGAAGATTGAAATCACTTAGAATGGAGATTTCAGAGAATGGAGAAATTGATAGGATGTGCCATCTTAGAAGTAAAATAGTCAAAGAATTTTTCCATAATCAGTAAAATTAGGGGATAAGTTCACAGCACAGATATAGGTAGCCAGAGAATGACAAGATAGCTGAAGCCAGAGAGTAGAGAATTCAGAAGATTCAAGTTCAAGAACACGAGAGCAATATTTATTGCTGCACATATTTAGACAACAGCCACCTTTTACTTTGAAGTGGGTATAGAGAAAGTAGACGGAAACAGAGAAAGATTTGCAGTCAGTTGTTTCAGACAGGTGAGTCTCGATGAGGAAGAGAAGGTAAGGTTTAGAGCAGTGGTTCTTAACCTTTTTTCTTGGCGACCCAAAATCCATAAGATGGTCTATATGGTGACCCAAACCCTCGTAAACTTACTTTGCACCAGAACTGAAACAAACATATGTGTCATATAATGTGACTAAAACCAAAGTAATATTTCAGTATTTTATTGATGTCATAATAAATAAATTTCATTTTTATTATATGTACTTCCTAAGAACTAAAATATCAACACATTTTGGCAGGAAAAAAATAAATCGAAGATCAGAAAATCAAAATAATTCATTCATGTTCATGATACACCTATTTACTCTGACCATTAAGGAGAGAGTCACTATTTTGGATGTTGTCTGAGACATAAAGTACTATAATCAGTGAGATCCCTGGCACTGAAAAGTTTCAATCAGCTTCTCAAACCGGGGTGATTTAGATGACCGACTGCATCTTAGGTCATGCTCTGGTTGTAGATGGTTTTTGTAATTTGTGAGTGCAGAAAATCCTGTCTCACACAGATGAGTTGTAGCAAAGGGAAGGAGTGCTTTCAGGGCTTCACCTCCAAGAATTTTCTTTTCTTTGTAAACTCTGATCCAGAATGAGCTCAGTGATTCGTTTTGTTTCCTGAAATCATAACGAAGTGTTTCATCATTCTGAACCTCGATGAGCTGCTCCTGGAGGTAGCTGATGTTCGAAATCTCGTCAGGTAAGTCTTCAGCATCAATGCTGAAGGGATTTCTTACCCAGGCATATTTCATCACATTCTCAGGAATGTAGTGAAAAACTCTTCGATTAGTCTGGAGATATGTTCCACAATGATGCTTTGGACCTGGGTGAGAGAAAATTTTTCGTCTTCCAGAAATTCACTCAAAGATGGAACGACACAGTCTTCCCAGTCTCAGTTTTACTCTTCCACAGCTTCAGTTTCCCCTTGAATGCAGTTACCTTCTCTGACAGCCCAACTAATGTCTGATCGTGACCTTGCATTGAAATGTTCAAGGCGTTAATCTCAGCAAAGATATCTGCAAGATAAGCCATTTGCATCACCTACTTTGAATCAGAGAATCTTTGGGGCCAGTGAATGATTCTTTTTTGCTAGAAATATCTCAGTCTCGTTCCGCATTTCAGGCAACCGTTGGAGCACCCTTCCTCGTGACAGCCACCTAACCTCAGAGTGGTACAACACGTGTACATGTTCTGAACCAAAATCAAAACATCCGACTGATGATCCTGAGGGCACAGCCCTAGATTAATGAAACTGACTACCTGGATGACTTCTGCATCACTTTCTGTAACTCAGGTGACAACCCCTGAGAAGCAAGATTCTCAGGTGAAGGAGACAGTGAACAATCAGCACGAATGGATTTTCTTCTTTAACTCTAGCAATGAAACACTGACGTACTTTCAGCATTGCTGATGCACAATCACAACAGACATAAAACACTGATTCCACTGACGCCCTTCAGTCCACAGTACTGAAAATATCTTCTCTGGTTGTGGTTGTGTGTAATGGCCGACAGAACAGAAATTCCTCTTCCATGTCTTCTGGACCTCAGTACCGTACATAAGCCATGAGCTGGGCATCATTAGCCTACTCCGAAATGAAAATGGTTAAGTTTTAAAATATAAAATGTACAGTACCGGTACTCTACTCCCAGTTGTGTGCATGGTAATAATCTTTTTTTAAGCCAAATGCAATCGCCTACTGTAGGAGAGAGAGAGAGAGAGAGAATCTAAAGTGTGAAGTATCGACAAGTACGGTAACATGTTAAAAAGTAATAGTGTACAACATTAATAATATCAGTAATATATTTGTCTCTTGGCGACCCACTCCAAATGGCTTGGCGACCCAAATTTGGGTTGCGACCCATAGGTAAAGAACCACTGGTTTATAGGAAGAGAGGATGTATTCAACAGAAACACAATCAGGGGAAAGGCCTCAGATGTTGCAGAAATGAACATGGAGTGAGTCAGACAGTGGTTCCGGGCATCTCACTTGGCTGTTACTGGGAGAGGGACAGATGATGGGGGCTTTTGTGGTCCCCCTTCCTGGTGACTTCAAGGCAGGGTGCTTAGATACCATTTTTGCAGAGTTTGGAGTAGGAATTATGGTGTGCAGTAGGCATTTAGGTTGGTGTTAACAAGTAGAGGAAATTGTATGGGAGAGTATGCAGGCTTACACTTTGTGTTACTGAAACATTGAAAAGATCTGCAAAGGGGGATGGTCAGAAGCTAGTCCTGAGGGCTGATGAAATCAGAAAAAAGAACTGTCCCTGTCATCACCTTTCCATGCACTTTTGGGAGTACTGCCCTGTTTGACTGGTGCTAAAGTCCACTTCCTTTAGGCACTGACATTGACATTGAGAGGGCTCTCCCTCTGTGCTTAGATGTCCTGATATACAGCATGTATTTCGAGTTTCATGGTTTAGGTACTGTAATGAGACTTGGACAATAAAGGAAGAGGATTTTCAAAGGCTCAGATGTACATTTTGTTTTGTTTTCATTTCATTAATAGAGATCCAACATACTCTTCAGCCTTGGTCACCTAATAATGGCTGTCCATGCTGCTCGATTTCTGGCAGCCTCCCTATTCAGTCCCTTATCCCTGAGGTCACACTCCATGACCTTGTCCCACGTCTTTTCAGTCTGCCTCTTGCAACGTTACCCTCAGCATTTACACATCTCACTCTTTTGCATCTGTTGGTCATCCCCCATTGTCTCCACATGCCCAAACCATCTCAAACTACCTCTCCTCATCACAACGCCAATGCACTCCAGTCCCATCCTTCCTCTTAACTCTTCCACTTCTCACATTCTGCACCTGGTGGTCATTCCTCATCGTTTCTACAAGCCCAAACCATCTCAGTCTACCTCTCCTCATCACAGTTCCAATACACTCCAGCTCCATCCTCCCTCTTACTCTTCCATTGTAAACCTAGCTCCCCCAGGCCTTTCATTCAGGATGCACCCCACATCCACCTAATCATTGTCATTTCTGTACGTTTGAGACTCGAATATCCTCTTTCTTTACTGGCCAGGTCTCACTGCCATACAGCAGTACACTCCTAACACATGCCACATAAAAAGATCCCTTTGCATGGAGGGGGAGGCCTCTCAATGTCAGGAGAGGCAATAGTTCCCTGAACTTCTTCCAAACACTCCTCACTCTAGGCACAGAGCGAGTTTCTGCCCCACCTCCACCAAATAACATGTCCGAGTAACAAAACTCTTCCACACATTAAAGAGACTTACCAGCAAGTTCAATCCTGTCATGCCTGACTGTCTCCACATGCTCTCCCCAGCACACTGCACACTTGAAATCAGCATTGTCTCACGGTCTACCTCTGATACCACTACATCTCTTATGCACCCACTTATCACAGACACTGAACAAGATGGAATTACTTCCCATGCCCTTGTGGCAAACTGCATATGGCCACTCTCCCACTTCTTTGACAGTGCTACCACTAACCCTAGATACCATCACCTTTGTTTTATCTGCATTCACTCTCAAGTCCTCATGCCCCATACCATCTTTTCACACCCTTATTGTTTCCTCATCTCCCTTTCATTGTCTGCAGTCATTGCCAAATCATGGGCATACAACATCTCCCACAGGAGTCCATTTCTGAAGTTTGTGAGAGGGCTTCAGGTACCATGACAAGCAGTAAGGAGCACAAGACTGACCCCTGATGCATGCCAGCGTTCATGGAAAACTCATTACTTAAATCACCATTCACTCTTACTTGATTGCGAGCACCCACATGCATAGCCAAAATCACTCTAACCAGCCACTCTTTGATCCCAAGCATTCGGATTGCATGCATCGCCACCTCTCTAGGGTCATTGTCAGGGGCTTTCTCCAAATCAACAAAAATAAAGTACAGCTCCCTTTTCTTACCTATATATTTTTCCTGAAGCTGTCAGACAGTGAATATGGCATCAGTGGTCTCCCATCCTGACCTAAACCCAAACTACATCTAATGAATATTCACTCTTTTCATAATCATACCGTCCAGGTCTCTCTCCGTTACCTTCATTATCTGATCTAAAAGTTTTATGCCTCTATAATTCCCTCATCTCAGGGCATCTCCCATCCTCTTGTACACATTTACAATCACACCCTTCAGCCAGTCATCTGGAACAACACATTCATATATAATCATACTTATCAAATCAGTAACCAAACCCACTTCTAAATCTCTTTGGCCAAAAATCAAACAAGGGACTGTGTACTTGGATCATGGAGAGAAGCTGAAAGCTAAAATAGTGGAAACTTTTCCATTGGCTATTCAAAATATCTTGGATATTTGTTTCAGTTCATAATAAAGAGAATAGTGTTAAGGAAATGGAATGGATATATATTGTGGATGAATTAAAAAATTTAGTATGTCCTGTCCAGTATGATTCTCTGAGTGTCGAGGGACAGTCAGAAACAACCAAAGTAGACAGGGTAACTTGCCCAAGATACAAAAAGACTAATGGTGTCTGTATGCATCCATGAGAACAGTGTTCACACAAGCATGAAAGGATTATGAGGACCGAACTTCACTCACAGAGTGGGTAGGAACACAAAAGAAATCAAAGGTATTAGTGTGGTGCCTAAAGCATATGTCATGAGGACAATGCAGGCTACTGCACACCAATAATGTCCTGATGTTACTGTCACAAGGACATTGTGAGACACATTGGTGAGAGAGAGAGACGGCAAAGCAAGAAGGTATCCAGTTGATGCCCAAACTGAACTCCTTGCAAAGAGGGGAGGGATATGGTTGAATTCAAGGCCGTCTAGGTAGCTATGAAAGTGGAGAATGGTTGGGACATTGAAAGGTGCACTGACTGTATGTCGTTGTGAAACAGCATAAGGCACAACAGCAATAACGTTATCAGTGCAAAACATTGTGGGAATATCATGAGATACACTGATGTGTGAAAGACTGCCAGTGAGAAGTGTCCTGAATATGATAAAGCTGAATACCACTTGAAGAGAGGAGAGAGACAGGTGAAATCAAAGAGGTCCAGGCAATGTTGAAGGTGATATGTTGCAAGGCACACCAACAACCTATCAGTGTGAAATGCCACTAGGACGTTGGGAGATGCAATGGCAGCCAACAAGAAAGCATCCTGAAGATGCCAGAACTGAACTTCACTCAGAGAGAGAGAGGAGAGATGCAAGAACAATGGAAAGTGTCCAGGAGGTGACAAAGGTGAAACATCACAGGGATATCACAAGCCACATTGACAGTGTGTCAATGGAAAATGTCATGATGACATAGCAAGACATACTGGGATGTGTGTGGCAGCCATGGCTGGCAAAATGCTAGTTTGAAATGTCATGCGAACAAAGCAAGATCGGCCAGGATGATGCAGGGCAAGGTATGAGAACAGGAATGCCAGGGCCTAAGGGAACAAAATCCAGTGATGGTGGCTGGAAAGGACATGCAAAGGAAAAAAACAAGATAATCTCCAGGTGGTGAGCAGCACAACAATAAACAGAGCAATGAAGAAGCTGTCAGGGCAAACTATACCCCCAGAACAAGCAGGAAAGAGAACTACAGTCACCACTGACTAAAAGCTGAGAAACTAGAAAGTTGCAGATGGTGCAGCACCAGAGAGCAAGACTGGGGCTGACATGAAGCCCAAATGCTAGGGAGAAATAATCCTCAGTGCACAAAAAAAAAAAAAAGAAAAAAAAAAAAAAAAGTGATATAGCAAGATTATCACGATATAACATCATCATCATCATCTGGACCTCCTTTCCCACCCTAGAGCAGGGTGAGGATCACAGTAGAACAAGACTAGCAATATAAAACAACAGAAAACCCCGCACAAGTAGAAGCCACCCCAGCAGTCTACATGGCCAGCTGGACAATCCCCAAAACAGACAGAGAAGGGGGAAAACTCACCCAAAAACAGAAATCCAGAGCTGCAATGAAACCAAGGGCAAGAGCAAAGCACTGGGACACATGGCAAAAACAGGCAGTGTCACACGGCAAGAAAAACAGCTGTGTAGTGGAGGTGGTATGCTAGCCATGGCCACCATCAATGACATTGTTTGCAATGAAACAGAATGCATCTCGAGAGTTGGGCATCAACAGAGCGACCATTGAGTGCCAGTAATTGACCAGCTGGAGGATCTGATGCATCTTAGTGCTTAGCTGGACTTATTTTTTCTGATGTGGTGTATCAAACCAGTTGGGAGTAAGCCTGGTTCAATAAACCCGAAAGTTCGATAAATCATAGGGTCACCCCTTCCAGGTGGGAATTCAAACATATGATTGAAAATAAATGACTATAGTAGCACATTCTAGTATTGTAAATGAAAACTATACCCATTTTACGATAAGTTGGCTCATAAGTTTGCCTTTTTGCAGCATATTTCACATTCTTGTCATAAAATGTCTTTATGACAAGTATAATACAGTCTTACTGCAAGTTCTGTCCGAAAACATTCCGGACTTTAAGTATTGCAGCAACTAGCCAGCATGGCATGATTGTGATGGGAGTGCTGTGTAGCAGCAACTTTGAGTTTTGTCTAACACTAGCCATATCACATCACCTTACTTAGTCATTAAGGTATATGTGCTTGAGTGAATATGTGTTTGGTGCACTTGACAGTTTGTTGCAAGTTGAACAGTGAAGGGGCTTGAGCAACTTGTTTGTGTGAAATTCTATTTCATATTGGGAAAAACTTTTACGGAGACTTTTTAAATGTTGCAGCAGGCTTATGAGGTGATTGTTTGAGCCATATGTAATTTCACAAGTGGTTCCAGCAGCTTAAATCGGTTAGAACATCCACTGAAGATGATCCCAAATCTGGACAACCTTCCACGTCAAGAGACGGCAATCATTCTTAAAGTGTACATATTGTGGTCTGGGAAAATTGTTGCCTGACTGTCTGAGAAGTTTCTGAAGTAGGCATTTGTAAAAGACCATGCCACGTGATTTTAACCGAAAAACTGAAGATGCAGTGTGTTGCCACAAAATCTGTGCTGTTTCTGCAGACAGATGAGCAAAAAGAGAACCATGTTACAGTTAGTCAGTAGCCGTTTGGTTGTTCGAATGCTGATGAAAACTTTTTTTAAAATGTCATAATAGGTGATGAAATGTGGGTGTGTGGCTGTAATGCTGAAACAAGAAGGCATTAACTGCAGAGGGTTGGAACATCCTCACCACAACCAAAAAAGACATGTCAGAATCACTGTAATGTGGTAATGTTGATCTCTGTCTCTGTCTCTCTCTCTCTGTCTGTCTCTCTCTCTCTCTCTCTCTCTCTCTCTCTGTCTTTCATTTTTTTTTTTAATAAATTGGAATGGTGTCATTCATTATGAGTTTGTTTCACATGGTCACTCAGTCAATAAAGAGTTTTACTTGGACGTCCTGAAGTGTTTGAGGGAGGCAGTGTGAAGGAAGAGGCCTGAGGTATTGACAAACATAACCTGGATGCTGCACCATGACAGTGCACTTGATTATACATGGTTCCTTATCTATGACTTTTTGGTGAAGCATGAGATGACTATCATCCCTCAGCCACCCTACTCTCCAGATTTGGCCCCTGCAGACTTTTTTTTTTTTTTTTTTTTCCCCTGAAAGTTGAAATCCATTCTGAAAGGTCACTGATTTCAGACGATAGAAGAGACAAAAGAAAATTTGCCAATTGCACTAAACATACATTCATACAAGTGCATGCATTCCAATGACTAAGTGATGTGGCATGATGCAGCTAGTGGTAGACTTATGCTCAAGGTTGCGCTACATGGCGTTCCCATTGCAATCTTGCTATGCCGGCGAGTTGGTGGGTTGTTCAAAAGGTTTGGTTTCATTTTGGACAGACCTCGTATTATATGTTATCACAACTCAGCAGCCACATTGGGGAGAGGGCAGTTTCAGGTCAGATTGGAGTAAACAGGGTAGGAAACTTATGTATTGTACACAATACCATAGATGGCTGTACACTGCTGACACTTGCAACTTGTAGGCTGTGCATTGAGTGAACTTTCAATCATCATCACTTTCGGTAAAGATGACTTCTGGTGACTCTGATGAAACATCTGATATAGAGAGTCTTGATGTTTGGGGTTCTGGAGGCTGTAGTGCTGGATCCTGAGGCAATGTGGAGGCTGGCTGAGGAGGTTGATGCTCCAGAAACAATGGAGGTCTTTGACTGTGCAGATCCTCTCGGCAGCAGGAGAGGGCAGAAGCTTGAAAAACTGGAAGATCTTAGGGCTGGATCCTCCTTGGCTGCTGGTGCTGCATTAACTCATCTGGATGAGTCACATGACCTTTTAATGTTGAGCAAGACAACCTCCAGCTCTGTGATTCTCAGGATTGTGTCTGCAGCATAATTGCATCCAGCTAGAGACTGTCCAGGTACCTCCTCTTCCTCTTCTTCATCCTTTGCTGGTGTCCTGTCATCCTGGACACTTGCCACAATATCCTCTTCTGTCTGGTGATGGTATCCAGGCACACCAGCATATTTATCCAGCCACTCATGCATCTCCTTCTCAGCAATGTTCCCTGCCCTACAGCCACCAACAATTCTGCCATCCTTAGTGACTCATACCCTTCAGAATCATGATGTAGTGCTGGAGTCTTGGGGGTTTTGAGGAGTTTGAACCACCTATTCTTGGTGTGGCAAATGGCATTTTCTTCCATGCCTTTGCCCAGGTAAAGATTGTGTCCTTAATGCTGTAGATCTTGAAATTCTCCAGGTTCTTCTCTCTCTGTTATCCTCATAATCCTGCAGGTCTATCCCATCCTCAATCACAACGGGGCACCATTGCAGGTATAGGTTTCTGTAGTGCCTCTTGGCACTCTCTCTGACTCCCTGGTCCATGGTCTGGATCACAGCAGTGGTGCTGGGTGGCTGGAATCAGGTCCTGATTTGTCCATCATTGCTGCAGAGTTTGGTGGTGGAAGGATGGACTGGTGCTTTGTCTAACAGCAGCACTTCTGTCATTTCATCAGGGCTGATGCCTGCCTTTGTTGGTGCTGCCTGACGGAAGGGTCAGAGCTTTGGTGAACTCAGTTGTTAATGATATTCTAGGTAAACCAGCAAGACTTATTCCCATGATACTCCACTGGAACCTTGGCCATGATGTATTTAAGTGATCTGGGCCACTTGCTCATGGCTACTCTGACTGGCTGTAGTCAGTGGGACCCATCAGCATTGACACTGGCTACATTAGAGAACCTCTCCTTCTTTGTTTTATCCCTCTGGAGTGCTGCCAGTATCTTTGGAAGCCTGGGTGTTTTGAGGAAGAGCACACCAGATGAGCCCAGGTTCTCAACATTGTAAATATGGAACTCATGCAGGCTTTCCTCGTCCATCAGCTTTTGAAGATGCTGAACAAACTGCTCCTCAGCATCAGCATTGGCACAGAGCAGCTCCTCAGTTAAGGGCCTATTAACAGTGCCATGGCACCTCCTGAACCTCCACAGCCAGCCATCACTACACTTGAAGTCTTGAAGCCCAAGGTAGCCAGCAAGCCTGTGCTGCATGTTGGATGTCCAGGTCACAAGCAGGGACACCCTCAGCACTCTCCTGTTACACAGTTTTATCCAGCTTCTCATTGGGCAGCATCCTGGTCTAGAGCACATCCCTCCTTCTCTTACCAATTTCCATTTTCTTCAGTGCTTCATTTATTCTTTGTTTCCCCTTCAGAATGTTGTGGATAGTCTGAATAATTAAACAAGAACTGGAGCAATTTTATGGGAAATACTTTTTCAAAACTATTGGAGGAATTGCATCTGGATCTGGAGCTTTGTTGGTTGGTAAATTGTCTAGGTTAAATTTTGCATATCTAGTTTGTATCTTTAGTGGAGCAGTTTGGGGGGATCCAAATTCTAATACAAGAACATTTTGACTGACTTCCTCTTAGATAGAATTCTGGCATTTATACTGGCAAGAATGTTGGCTCTTCCATGAGGGTCATTTACACTGTTTCCATATGAAGATTTCAGTGGGGGAATGGGTGAAGTCTTGTTAAAGTTACTGTTGAAAGAACTGAGAGTGTACTATAACATTCTGTTGTCATTAGGATTATAACTAGTTTGGATGCTTGGTTTTGAAGAATGTTTGATTTGGCAAAATTTATTATACTTTTGCATGATTTCTGGCAGTTTTAAAGTGATTATGGGATTTGGGACTTTTTATTATAAGTAATAGTTATATACCAAAGACTTTTGGCTTGTTGCTGTGGCACATTTGCAGTTGAACCATTTTGGGAAGTCCAGTGTTTTGGTAAATTAGTGACATGGTATGAACAATTTTGTGGTAGGTGGTGGCGACCATCATCCACTCACTTGATGTAGTGCTGCCTACTTCCTTAGCTTTTATCATTCTTTTTCTGTGCCTGCCCTCCTCTTTTCCTATTTCTCCTATGTTTCCTGTCACTTCTTATTCCTTTTCTTTCCTTTACAGGTGGCTTTACATTGAGTGACAAGCCAAATGGTTTCCTGTAAGCCAAGAAACCATTTACAACGCTGGGTGGTAACCATATAACCAAACCATACGTGCTTCCTATATGTCAACTAGTGGGTTGGTGGAGGGTTGGTGCCCCTCCCTGTAAAACAACTAACTCAGTGTCAAATGGCCACCCTTCACGGGATTATGGTGTCTGGCAATAGATAGATAGATAGATAGTATGAACAATTCCATACCAACTTGTTATATCAAGTCAGTAATGTGAAACTGAGTAAAATTTATGTTAATTGAGGAGAAAGACTGCCATGGAATATCAGCTAGATAATTTCTAAAACCAGCTCAGTCCACCTCATCTTAGTACCATCTGGTCACCCTGACTGGTTCAGAATGGGAAGGTTTGGGGCAACTGACAAATGATGGTTTGATGAAACTTTGGACAGAGGATCCAAGTGGTGACAGTACCTCTATCATGTACTGATACGGGTTGTTTGTCAGGAATAAGGCTGTGAGATAGGTGCTGCTGTATGGTCAGGATTATGTAGTATTTTGGTTGGTTGCGGGAAATTAAATGATTCTTCAAACAGCTTGCATTCTAGACCAAAACCATCAGTCCTGGCTGAATGCAATAACCATTCTGCTTTAGGATGTTAAAATTACACAACACTGTAATTTCAGTAGTAAGAGTGGGGTTAAGGTTAGTCAAGTGTGTAGATATGGAGTCAGATACGCTAGGTTCTGGTGAGGCATTGGGGGAACAATAACCTGTACAAATATATTTGGTTATATTGAGGTAATTTAGTTTGTACAGTGAAATATGAAAATTAGTAGGAGTGAAGTTCATTATAATGTCAATTGCATATTCAGATTTAATATAGCAACAAATGCCACCCTTGTTTGGAAAGCTAGTGAGGAGATAACCAAGAAATGGGGATGAGTCAGTAAAGGGAGAGATTTTGGTTCCTGCGAGGAATAGGGCTAGAGGGGATATGGATTCGAGAAGAAGTGAACAGAATTCAGATTGGTACTAAGACCATGGATGTTGGTAAAATATAAGTCCGAACCCACACTTCACTGACAAGCATGCATTAAGTGCTGCTTGCTGGCATAGTCACTTGATGATGACCAGGCGAGCCCTCTGCTGCCAGCCCTGCCCCACCGGTGGCAGCAGTCTGAGGTATCACTACGTTGTCTCTTAATATTGCAATGGCCATTGTTACGGGGCTTAGGGAATAGGTGTGTTGTCTGATGTGCATGTAGTGTCATGTAGACAGTTGGAGGAATATGTTTGTGAGAGTATGTTGGCTTACTCTCTGTGTTAATGAAAACACTGAAAATGTTCAGTAAAAGAGATGGTCAGGAACAGGTCCTGAGGGCTGGTAAAATGGGAGCTCTAGCTCTTCCTGTCGCCAGCTTGCCATCCATCTTTTTATCAGTTAACAGGCTAACTGACAAAAAGAACTTTGCTAGCTTGCCAGTATGTAATTACACCCACACCCACAAAGCAAGAGCGGGTTTAAAATTTTACTCGATGTGTGTGATGCTGATGAGAAGCCTGCATGTGTTGGCACGGGACACTCTGAGTGAAGCAGCTGCGGTGTCCACCCACGAGCCAAACTTTCTCATGTTCCCTGCACCTCACCCTGGGAAGGACCCTGGTCTTGCCCTGGTGAGATGCTTTCTACCACAAGGGGACGTTGAATCACTACATAGTTTATGTATTGTAGTATACCTTTAGGACTGCCCCACAGTAGCAGTTGCTTACCTGTGGTCAGTAGATCTACTCAGGCAGACAGACTGAGGTTAAGCAACAACAACAGTAACTTTTGTGAGTGTGTTCACCTCTTCACCGATTTCATCTGTACGTATTATACGAGATTTGATTACAGTTGATCCCTACTATTTGTGGGAGTTACGTACCGGACTCCCCCCCTCCCCCCCTGAATTAGTGAAATCTGCAAATAATCCACACCTTCTGCAGCTGTCACTGGTTTCACTGTTATAATTATTTCAACAGGCCCACAGTGATACCTGTAAATGCCTTTTATGGTGCATTAATACCTCTTAAAATGACAGTTCAGGATGATACACAAGCCTTTCTTGGTATGGTACAGTGTACCTGTACTGTACTCACCCATGTGATGATGACAATGAGAGTTTGCTCTGCAGTATATGATGGACAATAAATGATGAATATTCTGCACTGCACAGCAGGATGGGCTCTAGTTGAGCTCTGGAGAATCACTGACGGAGGGAGAGTCATCAGGGTCATCAGCGGCAGCTGGGATGGAGGGTGGAAGCAGCTCCCTAATGGCCTTCTCATATTTTGTGATGTAATGCACCATGCTCTCGTTCACATCAAAATGTCACCCGACAGCTGCAAACAACTATCCCTCATGCACCATGTTCAACAGTTTTACTTTATTTTTCAGTGACATCACTTTCATTTGCCGCATAGGCTCCCTAGCAGCAGGTGCACCCAGAGTAGCATGCTTAGGACCCATTTTTTGCAAGGGTAAAGAATGGAGTTGATTAACAAAGCCATAATAACAAGCAGAACATATGCAGCACGACAACCCCTAAGATGAACTGAGAGGGAATGAATGCAATGGCATACAATCGGGTCCCGTCTTTGAATGGCCAATAGGATAAGGAGAAAGAAGACACATAGGCGATAATATGGGACACTACCCCAGGAGCCAATCATAAGCAAGCGCTCATTGCAAGAAAAGAGTGGGAGATTTGTATTGTGGAATACCGAGTGCTGTAGAGTGCTGACGCCCTTTTGCTGAACAGCACATACCTCTGCAATACTAGGTTACTGCACAGTTTAATTGAATGGGACAGTTTTTCTCATGGAAAACATGCAAAAAACAAAATCGCTTATAAACTACTAGGAACAGCTGATGCTGTGGGAAAAGCAGGAAATAACTTCCTTTGAATTTTTAAAATAATTTCCCAGAAAAATTGGCGAATATGTGAACGCATGAATGGCAAACCCATGAATAGTAGGGGTTGACTGTACTTACTTATACTGTCCTCTCACCAGCATTACAGCTGTTCAGGTTTTACTTGAGAGTATAGATATTCTCTGCACTTAACACATTTTCATTTAGTTTCATTTAGCCCTACTTCTGTTTGGAAAACTGTATTTTCTTACATTACTCGAGCATCCTGGCAGCTGAAGTTCACCTGTATAATTATGTCCACTTGTTCTTCCACCATCCTGTATAATATAATCATCTCATATCAATCTTTTCAATACCATGCGTACATTTATACATCATTATCATGCCTCGTCTTTTCTCTTATGCACCATAGGTAATTTCAGCTATTGTAACCTCTTTAGGCTGGTAGCATCTTAGTAGCCACTCTTTGTATTTTCTCTGATTTACTGGTATGTTTTCCTAAATGGGGAAATCACACAACTGCAGCATATTCTAATTTAGGTCATAGCAGTGTCATTATCAATTATTTAGAATATTTTCTCTTACAGACAGTGATCCCTTGTAGTAATAGTAGCAGTTGTTCCCTAGGCAGTCTGGCCAAACAGTAGTAGTAGTTGTTCCTTAGGCAGTCTGGCCAAACAGGCCTGAGTCCCTAAGGAAGACCACGACCGAGACCTGGCTTTCCCATAGAGCTCTCAAGGAGTGTATGTTGTGTTATTGGTGCAGGCGATTGTGTGCAGTGCGGTCTTCCATTATGTGCTTAACCCCGCTGTGGCTGCCGGTGTCGAATGATGTTTAGCCAATAAATGGCCGCAGGCATCATTTGAGCACGGCCTATAAAAACCTGCAAAAATTTTTGAGAAGTGAACAAACATTCTGAACATCTTCACACTGACCTACACTACACATCCATACACCCCATCAAGCAGTTCAGAGCCTGCTGCTGTGATGAGTTGATTTTCAATATTTTCGCTCCTGGCATGCCTAAACAAGGACAGCTACACCCATTATCTCGATCCAGGCAGAAAATATCATCTTTGTCCTCTCATGCAAAACACACACAACCACCTGTTTACAATTATGCAGTAATACAGGCACAAACAAAAAGGACACGATAATAAGTGAAAATTACATTTTTGTGTTGGTATCTTTACCTATTTGCTCAGGTTTGCTGTAATGGTTTGGATCATTAGATGCAGTACAATTTGTAGAAAACTGTGAAGACTTTTGGGAAGTGAACGAAAATCTGGGACATGAGACTGACCTTGACTTCACCCTCTCACATATCATCTGTCAGTTCACCACGGGCAGTCGTGAGGAGTGGATGTATGATTTTTTCGCTCATGGCCATGCCTAAAAAACATATAGTTACACCCTTTAGCTCGACCCAGACAGAAAATACAATCTTTTTCCTCCCTTGCAAAAGACACACAACCACCTTGTTTGCAAGAATAACCAGGTAAAATGATAAAGCTGAATGTAAAATGATAGAGAAAGATGAACATGTTATTATGGAAAATATACATTTTCCCCTGTCTGTAAACGTATTTATTTCTGCTTTGTCTCTGTATTTGTAATAATTAGACTTAGTCTTAATTCTGAAACTGCATTACGATTTTATTTTTAGCCAAACGTGTGGTGTGGGATTCAACTTCCGTCTTGCTAATCGGATCTGACCATCCACTTTCAATCCTGTGGCAGAGCCTAGCCTCGGAAGACGTGCAATTTTCTCATTTCTGGCTGAAAATTCAACCCTTTCGCTCCCTTTTCCAAGCCTGGGCACAACGATAACCTAAAAAATAACTCTAAACCACCATAAACATGTTTTATATGAAAAAGGTGAAAAAGTATTCATAACATTTTTTTTTCCAGCCATTCCTAACACATTATGTACTGAAATCATTCAATATCATCATATCTCATATATGAGCACAGTTCAGCACCATTCACGTCATTTTGGGAGGTAAAAAAACAAAAACAACAACACCTGCCTAGTTGCATTGCGGCATTGCCCTTGGGCGGCGGATATCGGTTGCCGATATTTCTGCGACTAATGCGCTCCATTGCAAGCCACAGAATGTGTCTAGGAAGCTGGAATTTGCACTGTTAGGCACACCTGAACTTTCTCTTTAATATGGCAAGAAAAAAAAAATCAATTTTTGGCGTTGGCCTGGCATGCACGGAAAATTCCGGGCCTTCGGCCACAGAGGGGTTAATAGTATGGGGTGCTGTGTTGCATCCTGGACAGGTATCTGGGACAGAGTCATCCAGCCTCTTCTGATAACTCAATAGGGCTGGATGATCCCTTGTTCATTGCACAGCACATTCTGGTAATTGGTTCCAAGCATGGTGTGTGGTAATGAAATTGCACAACAACAAAAGCAGAGAACCAATGGGATTTATTCTAATTGGTACCAGACATCCCAAGTGCCAGCCCAAATTTTACCTTTTACAACAGTCTAAAGTCTGAACCCACTAAATACATACATACTGTTATGGTTAGTATCAGAAATACACGTAGGCATGGTTCGGTTAATAGAAAGTGACGAAAATGGCATAATAAGGAAGAAACACATATCATATAGTAACTTAAGATAGGTTTGAAGTTAGGGGTTCTGAGTCTAGGGAGTAGAGAGTAGTGGTTTCCATCACCTGATATTATTGCTCAAGTAGGTCCTCATCTTTGAATCCCACAAAGCCATCAGAAACCACGGATTTTGCATCATCATTGTTGGCAGAAATCACCTCAGGTGAACAATAATTATGTTTTTGGGGTGAAAATGTGTGGTAGTGACAGAGGTGCAGATTCATTTTGCAGTGGTAACAGAAACCATTATAACCAAGTATGCAATAACCAAAGGATCACTGAAATTAAATGCAATTCATATTGTACGCGTTGCTGGTTATCTTATATATGGTTCAGTGGTGATAATCCTGGTTGTGTTATTACACCCAAATCTTTTTAATGTGATGTCTTGGCAGTGTCTTCTGTCTCCGTTTTATAGTTCCATTTTGTTTTTTTCATGTTTACGCACATCTCAATGACAAGACACTTAAATCCATCAGTCTAATGCCAGCTGGCCTAATCCCATGAGGGGTGGCCACAAACAAGTCTCCTCCATGTTGCCCTGTCCCCCGCCATTTTGCTGCCCTCCCCCCAGCTCACACACACCCTCTCTTATATACCTCTCCACTCTATCCCTCCATCTCATCTTCAGCCTCCCCCTTCCTCCCCCCCTCCCTCCACCTCATTCACATACACTCTTCTCATTAGTCTGTCATCTCCATCCACTCCACATAGCCAAACCACATCAGTGTATTTCTCCAAAGTCTTTCCATCACATTCACACCACAATGCATTTTCACTTCCTCATCTGTCTGTCTGTCTCTCCATGTAACACCACATGCTCCTCTCAGATAACTCATTTCCACTGCTCTTAGTCATGACTTGTGTCCTTCCAACAAGGTCTAAGCTTAGCTTCCACATGTTAGAGTGGAGATCACAGTAGTATCATGCAGCCAATTTTTTTTTCCTTTCATGCTCACTTCCCCACTTCTTACCACTGCTTTCAAAGAACTAGCAACTTTTCTTCACTGTTGTACCCTTTCAAGCACTTCATCCTCCAAACTTCCGTCCTTACTCATCACATTACCCAAATACTTAAATGCACTCACATTTTCCATTTCCTTATCATCCAGCCTCACTGCACATTCAGTGACATAATTTCTCTTGAAGACCATAGCTGTACTGTTCCCTACATTCACCTTTAGATTCCATTTCTTATGCACTCCCAAACTCATTCACTAAGCCTTGCAGCTTCCCTTCGCATTCATCTAACAATACAATATCATCCGCAAACAACAGAACAAGAAGTTTCCAAATGCTGCCCTCTCTCATTAGGGCTGCTCAAACATCCACTGCCCTACCTTGTATCTCTATTATAACCCCATCCATATACAGATTGAACAACCACGGAGACATGACACATCTCTGTTTCAGTCCAGCATTCATATAGAAAAATTCACATAGTTCACCATTCACAAGTACTGCAGCCTTAGCACCCTCATATGTACCCTTCACGGCATTCAGCAGCTTCCCATATACTCCTTATATTCTTAATATTTTCCACATTCCATGTCTATCCACTTTGTCATGTGCTTTCTCCAAATTCATGAAGGTCGCATACAATTTCTTTCCATTTTTTAGAAACTTTTCCACTAAAGACATAACGATGAATATCTGACCTACACAACCTCTTCCCTTCTTAAAACCTCCCGGTTCTTCTCAAACTAATTACCCTGTTATTTCCCTTACTCTGTCAATAAATATACTACCATATACATTTCCTGTTACACTAATAAGACAAATGCCTCTATGATTACCACACACTTCTTTTTCCCTTTTTCCTTTGTACAAGGGAATAATTATACCTGACTTCCTGTCCTCTGAGGGGACCATAAATGCCACCACCTTCCGCTCCTCTCCCAGTGATGACTTGAGCTGCCTGGAACCACTGTCTGTCTCACTTCTTCATTTCTGCAACATTCGCGGTGTTTCCTCTAACTTTTGCTCTGTTGAGCACCACCTCTCCTCCTCTAAACCTCACCTTCTCTTTCTAACTGAGACTCAGCTGTCCGAGGCAACTGACAGCAAACCCTTTTCTGTATCCTCCTCCTATTTCTATACTCATTTAAAAGCCAAAGGTGGCTGTTTTGTATATATATATGCAACGACTTATCTTGCTCTCATGTTCCTGAACTCTATTCTTCTGAATTCTCTACACTCTGGCTTTGGCTTTCCTGTCATTCTCTGACTAAATATATCTGTGCTGTTTACTTATCGCCTAATTCTACTGACTATCAAAAAATATTTGACCATCTTACTTCTACGATGGAACACGTTCTATCCATTTCTCCATTCTCTGAAATCTCCATTTTAGGAGATTTCAGTGTTCACTACCACCCTTGGCTCTCCTCTCCATTCACTGATCCACCTGGTGAGCAAGCCTACATCTTTTCTGTCTTTAATGACCTAGAGCAGCTTGTACAGCACCCTACCCGTATCCCTGACCGCCTTGGAGAGGGCTCCAATATACTTGACCTCTTCCTTACAACTAATCCTTCTGCTTACACTGTTAATCTTTTCTCTCCATTGGGCTCCTCTGATCACAACCTTATCACCTTAACCTGCCCTGTCACTCCAGTACGGCCTGTGGACCCTCCAAAGAAACATCGTCTGTGGCACTTTGGAGCTGTGGATTGGGAGGCCCTCAGGCAGTTCTTCTTTGATTTTCCCTGGAATGATTATTGCTTCCATGGCCGGGAGCCATCTGAGTGTGCCGTGCGCATTACGGAGGTTATTCTCTCAGGCATGGAAGCATGCATTCCTTTCTCATATCCTTTGTCTAACGCAAGAAAACCTTGGTTTAATCACGCTTGTTCTAATGCTGTCCGCAACAAGGAGAGGGCCTATAAAAGGTACCAGAGCCAACCCACCCCTGAATCACATCATCTTTACGTTTCTGCCCGGAATCATGCTAAGTCTGTTCTTTGCTCTGCCAAATATAATTTCATCCGTACTAAATCCTCACAACTCTCCAACTCGAACTCTTCCTTCTCCTTCTGGCACTTTACCAAAAACCTTTCTAACAACTTTGCCTCATCATCCTTCCGTCATCTTTTATACTCTGATGGTTCTGTAGCTATTTCTTCCACTGATAAAGCAGATCTCTTCTCTCAGACTTTCTCCTCCAATTCCACCTTAGAAAATTCCAGTGCTGTTCCTCCATCACTTCCTCCCCTCTGATTCCTCATGGCTGATATTAAAATTTCTTCACCTGGTGTATTTTCTGCTGTCACAAGCCTCAGTACTAACAAGGCATATGGGCCTGATGGAGTCCCTCCTGTTGTTCTCAAGAACTGTACATCTGTGTTTACACCCTGCCTAGGCAAACTCTTTCGCCTTTGTCTATCAACTTGTACCTTTCCTTCTTGATGGAAGTTTGCTCTTATTCAGCCAGTCCCAAAGAAGGGTGACCATTCCCAACCTTCTAACTATTGTCCAATTGCTTTAACATCCTGTATCTCAAAAGTTTTCAAGTCAGTTCTTAATAGGAAAATGTTAAAGCATCTTTCCTATCACAACCTTCTTTCTGATCATCAGTATGGGTTCTGTCAGGGACGCTTCACTGGCGATCTTCTCACCTACCTTTCAGACTCCTGGTCATCCTCCTTTCGGGATTTGGCTAAGGCTTTGCCATTGCACTTAACATCTCAAAGGCTTTCGATCGAGTCTGGCATAAATCATTAATTTCCAAACTGCCCTCTTACGATTTCTATCCTTCTGTCTGTGCCTTCATCTATAGCTTCCTTTCTGGTCGTTCTATAACCGCTGTTGTAGAGGGCAATCGTTCTTCTTCTAGATCTATCAGCAGTGGTGTTCCTCAGGGCTCTGCCCTATCACCAACTCTCTTCCTTTTATTTGTCAGTGACCTTCTAAGCTGTACATCTAACTCTATCCACGCATATGCTAATGACTCCACCCTTCACCTTTCCATTCGGTTCCTGCAACGTCCATCTCAGCAGTTATTTCAACAAACAGGTGATGAGTCTATGGCACACCTAATGTTTGACTTGGCTCATATCTCTTACTGGAGTAAAAATAATCTTGTTATTAATGCATCAAAGACTCAGTTCTTACACCTATCAACCCAACAAAATCTTCCACAGGTGTATCCACTAATGTTTAATAATATCCAGTTTAATCCTGCATCATCCTTGAACATGCTTGGGGTTTCATTCACTTGGGACTTATCTTGGAAAGATCATATTACATCTGTTGTAAAATCTGCTTCCAAGAGATTAGCTGTGCTAAGCCGACTCCATTCCTTCTTTACCCCTACACAATTGTTGACTGTATACAGGGGTTTTATCCACCCCTGTGTGAAGTACAACTCACACCTACCTTAGACGATTCCGGTGCTGTTCCTCCATCACTTCCCCCCTCTGACTTCCTCATGGCTGACATTAAAATTTCTTCAGTTGATGTACTTTCTGCCATCACTGGCCTCAGTACTAACAAGGCATATGGGCCTGATGGGGTCCCTCCTGTTGTTCTCAAGAACTGTGCTTCTGTGCTTACACCCTGCCTAGGCAAACTCTTTCGCCTTTGTCTGTCAACTTGTACCTTTCCTTCTTGCTGGAAGTTTGCTCTCATTCAGCCAGTCCCAAAGAAGGGTGACCACTCCCAACCCTCCAACTATCGTCCAATTGCTTTAACGTCCTGTATTTCAAAAGTTTTCGAGTCAATTCTTAATAGAAAAATTTTAAGGCATCTTTCCTATCACAACCTTCTTTCCGATCGTCAGTATGGGTTCCGTCAGGGACGCTCCACTGGCGATCTTCTCACCTACCTTTCAGACTCCTGGTCATCCTCCTTTCGGGACTTTGGCGAAAGCTTTGCCATTGCACTTGACATCTCAAAGGCTTTGGATCGAGTCTGGCATAAATCTTTAATTTCCAAACTGCCCTCCTACGGTTTCTATCCTTCTATCTGTACCTTCATCGCTAGCTTCCTTTCTGGTCGTTCTATAGCCGCTGTTGTAGACGGCCATTGTTCTTCTCCTAGATCTATCAACAGTGGTGTTCCTCAGGGCTCTGTCTTATCACCAACTCTCTTCCTTTTATTCATCAGTGATCTTCTAAGCTGTACATCTAACCCTATCCACTCATACGCTGACGACTCCACCCTTCACCTTTCCATTCGGTTCCCGCAACGCCCATCTCAACAGTTACTTCAACAAGCAAGGGATGAGGCTGTGGCACACCTAATGTCTGATTTGGCTCGTATCTCTGACTGGGGTAAAAATAATATGGTTGTCTTTAATGCATCTAAGACTCAGTTCTTACACCTATCAACCCGACAAAATCTTCCACAGGTATACCCACTAATGTTTAATAATATTCAGCTTAATCCTGCATCATCCTTGAACATGCTTGGGGTTTCATTTACTCGGGACTTATCTTGGAAATATCATATTACATCTCTTGTAAAATCTGCTTCCAAGAGATTGGGTGTGCTAAGCCGACTCCGCACTTTCTTCACCCCTGCACAATTGTTGACTCTATACAGGGGTTTTATCCGCCCCTGTGTGGAGTACAACTCTCATGCGTGGGGAGGCTCCCCACATACAGCTCTTCTCAATAGGGTGGAGGCAAAGGCTTTTCGTCTCATTAACTCTCCTCCTCTTACTGACTCCCTTCAACCTCTGTCTCTTTGCCGCACTGTTGCATCTTTATCTCTTTTCTATCGCTACTTTAATGGTCACTGCTCCTCTGAACTCTCTGCTTGCATTCCTCCACCTCTACGACGGGCGCGTAGCACCCGTCTGGCAGCAAACTCTCATCCTTTTTCTGTCCAACTCTCTAATGCAAGAGTTAACCGTTACTCCCAGTCTTTCATTTATGCAACAGGTCAGCTCTGGAACTGTCTCCCTCTGTCTGTATTTCCTGCTGCCTATGATCTCCAGTCTTTCAAACGCAGTGTGTCCAGGCATCTCAAAATGATCGGATCTTGAATTTGGCTCTATATTGTATTTTGTTTTTCTCTTGGAGGGAACTGTTACTGCGGGCTCATGGCCTTTGGTTCCTTCTTCCTCGCATTAAAAAAAAAAAAAAAAAAAAAAAAAAAAAAAAAAAAAGTTTGGGGAAGTTCCCCACATACAGCTCTTTTCAATAGGGTGGAGTCAATGGCTTTTTGTCTCATCAGCTCTCTTCCTCTTACTGGCTCCCTTCAACCTCTGTCTCTTCACTGCACTGTTGCATCTTTATCTCTTTTCTATCGCTACTTCAATGGTTACTGCTCCTCTGAACTCTCTGCTTGCATTCCTCCACCTCTACGATGGGCGTGTAGCACACGCCTAGAAACAAGTTCTCATCCCTTTTCTGTTCAACTCTCTAATGCAAGAGTTAGCCGTTACTCCCAGTCCTTCATTTATGCAACAGGTCAACTCTGGAACTGGCTCCCTCTGTCTGTACTGTATTTCCTGCTTCCTATGATCTCCAGCCTTTCAAATGCAGTGTGTCCAGGCATCTTGAAATGATTGGATCTTGAATTTGGCTATCTCTTGTATTTTGTTTTTCTCTTGGAAGGAACAGTTATTGCGGGGTCGTGGCCTTTGGTTCCTTCTTCCTGGCATAAAAAAAAAAAAAAAATCCACCCAAGCCAGTCTGTTCATCTTCCATATCCATTCTACTACTATCTCTCCCTTATGCTTCAGCATCTCACCACACACTCCATCCATTCCTGGAGCATTCCCCATTTTGACTTTCTTCATTGTTTCCACTACTTACCATCATACTGATCTCTTCCTCCCTTCTCACCTCCCACCTTCTCCCAACCATTCCTCAGCCACTTATACTTGCATTACTTTCATTCTCTATGTTCAGCAATTCCTTAAAACGTCCTCATCATCTCACTGTTTCTCCCATCGTTGTCAACCATTTTCATCTTTCACTCTCCTACTAACTTCTTTATCACCATGTCCAACTCTTTTCACCTCCCTCCAGAACACTTGCTTACATTCCCTCCACTTTACACTCAAATTCCTTCCAAATTCCTTATCCAATTTACTCTCTCATACTAATCTTTTCATCTCTCTCTTTCCCTCTACATATCTCTTTCCCTTCCACCTCTCAACCTCCTTTGCTTCCCATCAACTCACTTTTTGCTTTCTTTTTCTGCACCACAAATTGTCTCACCTCATCATTTCATCATGCTGTTTCTTGCACCCTTCTCGTCTTTTCTTCACGCACCACCACACATGCCGCACAGGTTTCTTCTGTGAATATCTTTCACACACCTTCCACTTCCCCCATCTGCTCCAAATCATATTTACCCAATTGCTCCTCCACTTCTCTTTTATTTTCTGCCTTTTTTCCATCCTCTTGAATCCTTTCTACCCTCCATGAATGGACTACTTTCTCCTAACCATCTCTCCTTCTGTTTATCCATTCCATTGCATTATTACCTTCACCTTCACCACCAGCAAGTGGTGGTCAGTAAGTCCACTCCCTCAGTATCTGTATGTTCTTGCATCCATTGCATACCTTTCTCATTCATTCTCTCATTTTCATATTACATTTACTTTTGTTAAATTAACTCTTCCATTCCTGAGTCCATCTGTATGAGTTTAGTTGATTCAGGCCTTCGTACAACTCTCTACAGTTTGTCTCATCAACAATTTGTTTAACCCATGGATTCCACAATTACCTTTGTTATCCCACCCCGTGGTGCATAAAAAAACGAAGGATTTTTTTTTTTTTTTTTTTTTTTTTTTTTTTTTAATATACTTGAAGATAAACATCCAGAGCATCATCTGGTGAAAAGAAAAAAATTTATCTCTCTCCATCTTTACGTATCACCATGCTTAAGTTTGCGTAGGGGTCAAGTTGTTTGTGGTGATGCGTAGCACCATGCTTAAGTTTGCGTACGGGTCGAGTTGTTTACGGTGATGCACGGCCAGCACAGCCTGGACTGTGGCTCACAATGCAACACTACCCAGCCTGAGCTGTGGTTCGCAATCCACGGGTTAATGATATTTGCATCATCGGCAGACATACTTATATATGGTCAGACTTTATTTGGCATATCATTTAAATATATTAGAAACATTATGGCTGTCCAGACTGCCCCCTGGGGTACACCATTTATTACTCCTGTCCATGATGAAAACTTATATATATTCATAGTTTTCGTTTTTCTGCCAGTAAGGAAACTTCTCATTCATCTCAATAAATCACCTTCCAATACCACCATTATTTAGTTTATTCCTGATTGATATATCATGTGATACTCTAACAAAGGCTTTCCTGAAGTCCAAATGAATATATTACACTCTTCCCACCCATCTCCATCCTGCTGCACATTAGTAACTATATCATAAAAATTCAATAAATTTGTGACATTTGAAGTACCGCTTCTAAAACCAAATTGCCTTGAGGTAATTAGATTATTATGCTTACTATCCACTCACCCGATGTAGTGCTGCTCCCAGGTGCCTGCCCTTTCCTCTCCTCCATTCTTCTTTTCTTTCATCCTCTTCCATCTTTCTTTCCTTCATGCTTTCCTCATCCTTCAGCCTATGGGTGACTCTACACTGAGTGACAAGCCAAATGGTTTCCTGCACACCAGGAAACCATTTACTACTCTGGGTAGTAACCATATAACCAAATTTTGGCACTTGGTGGTTTAGTGGGTAATTACAGTGCTCCAATAGGTAAAGGTTTATATCCAAATGGTGGTTGGGGTTTATTGCTCACTTAATGCCACTCAGGGATGAGTGAGGCTGGTCACTCTCATCTTAAATATCACGACCAACATGCCTAGTCACGGGTTGCTGTGCTCCTCATGGGGCAATGTAGGATTGGATGATGAATTAAAAAAATAATAATAATAAAAAAAATAAGTTTGCAGCTCTTCTTTTCCTAATGATTTTTTCACACTACAGTATTTACAAATAATGCTGGTGAGTGACACTGCTCTATAGTTTACTGGATCTTCTCTCTTCTTACTCTTGTATATTGGTACTATGTTTGCCATTTTCCAGTATCTCAGCTGATCTCCCATTTTCAAAGAACACTTTGTTATCTCATGAATTGGTTGAACTAATTGATTAGCTCATTCTCTAATTACCCAGGCAGATATATTATCTGGCCCTGTGGCTTTTCATGCATCCAGATTTTTCGTTAGCTCCAGCAGCCCCTTGGGTTAAAATTGCATCAAATTTATCTTTTTTTGTCCTCGTATGATTTATTTCAGGTATCTGGAATTCTTCCCCTACAAAAACTGTCTGGAATTTTTCATCCATTCATAATCTCAGACATGTCCTCCACTTGTTCTTAAACTGATTTGCCAACCGTTAGTCTTACAATTCCTTCCTTTCAGTTCATTTTACTATTTATTGTTTATAATTATCTTAATAATTTTGGATCACTTCCACACTATGCACAGATTTGTGGGTTGGGGGGGCCACAGAGGGCATACCCCGCCCCTATTTTTGGCAGAAAAGTGATTACGTTTAATAAATTAATGATGTTATTCACCAGAATATACGGTATGCAATGAATATCTGATTGCAGTTGCACTTGCGTATGTTGTTGTTCTCCTGTGATTAAAGCAAGTAAAATAAATTATTTTTCCTTTTTATTTTTTTTCTTAATTGCATTGAGGGGTAATTCTGACAGGAATCACCCCCCTCCTTTTTCAAAGTGGTAGATCCGGCCCTCTATACTTATCCACTGTTTTTCTCATGCATGGCTGGTGCTTCTTTTCTAATTTCACATAATCATTTCTTAATCTCCCATATCTCTCCCATGCAAGTTTACTCCTAATTTTTCATGCCTTATTTTCCATGCGTTATTTCTTTTCCCCATTTGTATTCTGCATTTATCATTCAACGATTCCTTTATCTGTTCATGTTTAGTTCTGTATTTGACAGTGAATTTATTAACACCTTCAGTATATATCCCCTGAAAATGAGAGCTTTTATTCTGCACATCTGTAGGTTCATTAGCCCCATCAACTATGCCATTAGGATTTCAGGGGACCTTTATGGTATGGGGGGAAAAAAAAAAAAAAAATTTGAAGTTTCTGGTATTCCAATACTGTTCTTACAGACTGATAGGGAATGTAATGAAATATATGTTCCAAAATTTTTAGGTCATTATGTGCTATAGTTTAGACACTACTGATGTCTTAAGTTATGATTCCATGACACCAGGCAAGGCATTAATCTAAATTGACATTTTCAATTTACCTGCATTGGAAACCGATTTTAAGGTAATGAGATAAAAGAGGGTATGTTATTGTATGATAAGGTAAATTCGATGCCTTCACTTGACTTACAAATGAACACCTGATCACAATTCACTTTAAAACAAGGTACAGAAACTATGATTTGTGGCTCAACTTCCGTGACGTAAGTGACAGTCAAACACGGGGCATTCAGGAATGTAACTCACAGTTCTTGCGTTAAATTTTTCCAGTCATATTCCTTGAAATAATTTTTCTGTGCCATGAAATCAACTTTGCTGTAATTATACCCATCTTCTATATGTTTTTTCTTTCTTCGTTTTCCCAGTTCATGACCTCCAGTTCAGTTACTAATGGTCATTTTTTTCCTAAGGGACAACAATACTTTATATTTTTGGACATAATTTAAATCTTTTGTAAATACAAGATCTGATGTAGGTGGTTCGTCATCACCTCGCATCCTTGTATTCTCCTTGCTGTTCTAAACCAGTAATATGTCCCCATTTAGTAGTATTATTACCTGCACCATTCTCCTCCCAAGTGAACTCTTTGTGATTACAGTTTCTATTTAGCACCAGTCCATTTTTTACTGAGGACACTAAATCACCCAGGAGGATCAGAGTAGCATCGTGGAGTGTGGGAAGTGTGAGGGGTAGGGCAGGGGAAGTGGTTGGGACATTGAGTTGGAGGCAGGTGGATGTGGGATGTGTGCAAGAAGTCTGGTATAGGGGTGCATCAGCCAGAAAGGATGCTGGGAGGGATTGTTATTATAAGTTGTTTTGGCAGGGTAGGAAAAATGGATATGGTGGTGTGGGTGTGTTAGTTGGGGAGAAATGGAAGGAATATGTTATGAATGTTCTAAGCGTAAGTGATAGGATAATAGTAGTGAAAATTTTGTTCGGTGGGAAAATATTTGCATTTATATCAGTGTATGCTTCACAGGCAGGCTTGGATGAGGTAGAGAAGGATAGATTTGGGGATGACTTAATATGTGTAGTAAGTGGTATGTGGGATGATGAAATTGTATTTTTGGGAGGGGACTCAAATGGTCATGCAGCTCAAGGATATGAAGGAATACATGTGGGAATACATATGGTACAAGAAATGAGGAAGGGGAAAGGATACTCGAGTTTGGAGAGGCAATGACCATGATTGTGTGCAACACACATTTTGGGAAGTGAGAGAGTTGGTTGATTTCATACAAGTCTTGGGAAAATAGCAGCCAGGTAGACTATTTCCTCATCAGGAGGGCTGATAAGAAGTTATTGAGGAATGTTAACTCGTGGATTGCGAGCCACAGCTCAGGCTGGGTAACGTCACATTGCGAGCCACAGCTCAAGCTGTGCTGGCCGTGCATCACTGTAAACAACTCAACCCCTGCGCAAACTTATGCATGGCACTACGCAAAGACGGAGAGAGAGAGAGAGAGATTTTTTTCTTTTCACCAGATGTTTATCATCAAGTTTATGATAAAAAACAAAGCAAAACAACAAAAAATCATTTTTTCAATATCATTATATAAACTTATGCATGACCCTATGCAAAGATGGAGAGAGAGATCTTTTTTTTTTTCACCAGATGATGCCCTGGATGTTTATCTTCAAGTTTATAATAAAAACTAAAAAAAAAAAAAAACTTTTTTCCTTCATTTTCTGCACACCACAGGGTGGGTAAAAAAGGGTAATTGCGCAATCCATGGGTTAAAGTTATAGGGAGCGAAGAGTATGTGCAGCAACACAAGTTATTGATAAGTGATGTGGTGCTTAAGGAGTGGGTTATGAAAAAGAGGACCTATGCACTAGGAGGAAGATATGGAAGCTGAAAAACCAAGCAGTAAGGGATGCCATCTATAGAGAGGTGTGGAGATTGGTGGCTGAGCAGGGAGACATTGACAGAAGTGTTAATGAACAGTACAGAGCCCTCAAGAGCAACCTCTTGAGTGTTACTGATTCAGTATGTGGATGGACAATAGACCCACCAAGACATAAAATAACTTGGTGGTGGGATGAGGATGTAGAAGCCACAGGCAAGGAAAAAAGAAAGCCTTTCTGGGAATGGAAAAACGATGGTAACAGAGAGGAATACCTGTACTTGCCTGCCAACGTAGGGCTAGAAAAGAGGTTTACAGGGCAAAGTCTTGAGTCACAGAAACTTTTACTTCATAACCTACATCGTGTGGAGAGGAAGAATATGATATATAAATTGGTATATCAGTTGATGAGGGAGAATAGTAATGTTATAGGTAAGCAGTGTGTGAAGACTGATGAAAGAAAGGTAGTGGTGAACAGTGGGGATATTAAAGACGCATGGAGAGAGCATTACAACTGGTTGTTGAATGAGGACTTTGTCTGGGACAGGGATGGTTTGGAACCTTCAGATCCAGTGTTTGGCACTTGACCATTGATTGATGCTGCTACTGTGAGCAGAGCAGTAGGCAGGATGCAGGTGGGGATGGCAGCAGGTGGGAATGGGTTGACTGCTGCAATGCTGAAAGCCTCATGAGATATAGGAGTGGGGTTAGACGCTGACCTGATAAATACGATTATATATGAGTGTGTTGTCCCAGATGATTGGCTGAAGAGTGTAATAGTAAATGTGTGCAAGGGGAAGGGTGATGCCCTGAAAAGAGGAAATTATAGAGGCATAAAGCTTTCAGACTAGATAAAGAAGGTAATGGAGAGAGTTCTAAAGGTATGATTAGAAAAAGAGTGAATATTGATGAGATGCAGTTTGGGTTTATGCCGGGCAAAGGGACCACTTATGCCATATTCATTGTTCGACAGCTTCAGGAAAAATATGTAGGAAAGGAAAAGGAACTGTACAGTCTATCCTCGACTAACACGGTTTTCGCTAACATGAAAATGGTCTAACACAATACACTTTTCCAGAAGCACTATTGCTTCTAACACGGCTTTTGATGAAGCTAACACGGTTACTTGAACCCGGCGGGCGGTGATGAGATGAATCATAGGAGCGTTGCCTTGCCAACGGGCGTCATCTACCTCCCAGCCAATCACGCTTCAGCATTCTTATTGCTGCAGAACTCCAGGAAGAGGGTATCCAGCGCCAGCAGGAAGAAGATGCTATGGATAACATAGGTGTTGATGTGAGAAGTGTTATAAGTGCTATTGACTTTGAAGGATTTTAACCAGTGTTCTACCTCCTCTCAAGCATAGTTTGTCTTGTCTTATCCTCCCATAAGGTAAATAAAATGTGGCTTTTAATTGTAATAATACTTTTTTATAATTTTTTGAACCATATTAATGCTTTCTAGGAGGTTAAAATTGGGGAGTATAAAAAAATTTTGCACCACAAGGAGGGAAAAGGTGGACTTTGGGCAGGGTGCAGAGGGAAATAGGGGGTTGCAAGAGTCCCTGTAAAATGAAATTTCTCTTAACATGACAGGAGTGCGGAAGCAATTAACTGTGTGAAACGAGGACAGACTACTTTGTTTTTGATGATTTGGAGAAAGTCTTTGATGGAGTCCCCAGAGAGGTGGTGAAGTGAGCAATGAGAAAGCCTGGGAATGAAGAGTGGCTGGTTGAGGTGATTATGGCCATATATATGGGTGCTCACACCCAGGTAAGGGTGAATGGAGATTTTAGTGATGACTTTTCCGTGAATGTTAATGTGCACCAGGGGTCAGTTTTGAGTCTCTTGTTGTTTATCAGGGTACCTGAAATCCTCTTACATAGTTCAGAAATGGATTCCCATGGGAGATGTATGCTGATGATTTGGTGTTGATTACAGAGAATGGAAGGGAGGTGGAGGAAAGATTCAGGAAATTGAGAGATGGTATGGGGCATAAGGGCTTAAGAGTAAATACAGATAAAACAAAAATGATGGTATCTAGGGCCAGTGGCGATACTGTTAAAGAAGAGAGAGAGTGGCCACGTGCGATTTGCCACAAGGGCATGGGAAGTAATTTGATCTTGTGCAATGTCTGATAAATGGATGCAAAAGAGATGTAGTGGAATTAGAGGTAGGCTGGTAGATAATGCTTATTTCATGTGTGCTGTATATCGGATTGTCAGGCATGAAAGGATTGAAATTGCTGGTGAGTCTCTTGAGTATGTGGAAGAGTTTTGTTATTTGGGAGACATGTTATGTGCTAGAGGTGGGGCTGGAGCTAGCTCTGTGGCTAGGGAAGAAGTGTTTGGAAGAAGTTAGGGGAGCTGTTGCCTCTCCTTACATTGAGAGTGCTCTCCTTCCATGCATAGAGATCTTTGCATGCGGCATGTATTGGGAGTGTAACACTGTATTGTAGTGAGACTTGGGCAGTAAAGAAAGAGGATATTCGTAGGTTCACATGTACAGAAATGACTGATTAAGAGGATGTGCAGTGCCTCCCTAAGTGTGAGGCCTGGGGTGGCTAGGTTTACAATGGGAGAGTTGAGAGGTAGTATGGGACTGGAGTGTATTGATGTTGTGATGAGGAGAGGTAGATTGAGATGGTTTGGGCATGTGGAGAGGATGAGGGATGATAATTGGGTACAGAAAGTGAGAAATGTTAATGTTAGGGATATGGTTGTGATAGGTAGACCTAAAAAGACTTGGGACGAGGTCATTGAGTGTGACCTCAGGGTCAAGGGACTGAATAGGGGAGCTAACAGAGATCTGGCAGCATGGAGAGCTGCCATTAGGTGACCAAGGCCAAGATCATATTACATCTCTTGTAAAATCTGCTTCCAAGAGATTAGGTGTGCTGAGCTGACTCTATTCCTTCTTTACCCCTGCACAATTGTTGACTCTATACATGGGTTTTATCCGCCCCGTGTGGAGTACAACTCTTATGTGGGGAAGTTCCCCACATACAGCTCTTCTCAATAGGGTGAAGTCAAAGGCTTTTCATCTCATTAACTCTCCTCCTCTTACTGACTCCCTTCAACCTCTGTCTCTTCGCTGCACTGTTGCATCTTTATCTCTTTTCTATCGCTGCTTCAATGGTCACTGGTCCTCTGAACTGTCTGTATGCATCCCTCCACCTCTGCGACGGGCACGTAGCACTCGTCTAGCAGCAAACTCTCATCCCTTTTCTGTCCAACTCTTTAATGCAAGAGTTAACGGTTACTCCCAATACTTCATTTATGCAACAGGTCAACTCTGTCTCCCTCTGTCTGTATTTCCTGCTTCCTATGATCTCCAGTCTTTCAAACGCGGTGTGTCCATGCATCTCAAAATGATCGGATCTTGAATTTGGCTCTCTCTTGTATTTTGTTTTTCTCTTGGAAGCAACAGTTATTGCATGCTCATGGCCTTTGGTTCCTTGTTTCTTGCTAAAAAAAAAAAAAAAAATGCATGCAAGTGTGTTGAGCCTTCAAAAATGAACGAATGAACGAACAATCAGCATACTGTATTTCTAGCCATATTCTTCATCATTCCATGTTCTTGTGTGGAGTGGCATATAAACCACTTGTATCTCCGTCTTTCTGCCTTGATCATTTTGTATTTCTACTATTAATGCGTCTGCCATATTGTTACCCATTTCCACCTCTCTTGCCTTTAACTTCCTCTCTGTCATTATTAAAACTCCTCCACCAGATCTACCTTCTCAGTCTTTTCTCTGTATTTTATATGAATTCCAGTCCAACACCTCTAATTTTATATCTTTGTTTGTTTCCCTTAAACGCATGACTGCTTGTTTCTCCTAGGTTATATAATCTTTTAACAACTTTTGTTTTTAAAGATTAATGCATCTACAAAACTATACATAACCTTTATGATACTGCTCTCTCTTACTTTGACTTTGCATCCCTCACCTCCTGTTTCTCCTTTGTGTTTTTTATATCCTTTTTTTTTTTTTTTTTTTTTTTTTTTTTTCCACTATACCATCTAACTCCTTTCATGTCTATCATTCAAGGAAATATATATATATATATATATATATATATATATATATATATATATATACTGTATATATATATATATATATATATATATATATATATATACTGTATATATATCATTTCGTTTCATTTTTAAAGGCTCCAACTTGCTTGCATGCGTCGGCCTTGGTCACCTAATGGCGGCTGTCCATGCTGCACGATCCATTGCAGCCTCCCTGTTCAGTCCCTTAACCCTGAGGTCACACTTAATGACTTCATCCCATGTCTTTCTCGGTCTACCCCTCGTAACCCCACCCCCAATATTAACACTTCTCACCTTCCTCACCCAATTATCATCCCCCATCCTCTCCACATGTCCAAACCATCTCAATCTACCTCTCCTCATCACAACACCAATACACTCCAGTCCCATCCTACCTTTCAACTCTTCCATTGTGAACCCAGCCCCCCCAGACCTTGGACGCAGGGACGCACTACACATCCACCTAATCATTGTCATTTCTGCACGTCTGAGCCGGCAAATATCCTCCTCCTTCACTGGCCAGGTCTCACTACCATACAACATTACACTCCTAACACATGCTGCATACAAAGACCCCTTAGCATGTAGGGAGAGTCCTCTCAATGTCAGGAGAGGCCTGAACTTCTTCCAACCACTTCTCACCCTAGCCACAGAGCTAGCTCCAGCCCCACCTCCGGCACACATGTCTCCCAAATAACAAAACTCTTCCACACACTCAAGAGATTCACCAACAAGTTCAATTCTTTCATGTCTGACAATCTCCACCTGCTCTCCCCGACACGCTGTACACATAAAATCAGCATTATCTTGCAGTCTACCTCTGATACCACTACATCTCTTATGCACCCATTTATCACAAACACTGCACAAGATGGAATTACTTCCCACCCCCTTGTGGCAAACTGCACATGGCCACTCTCCCTCGTCTTTGACAGAACCGCCACCAACCCTAGATATCATCACTTTTGTTTTATCTGCATTTACCCTTAAGCCCTTGTGCCCCATACCATCTCTCCATTTCCTAAACCTTTCCTCCACCTCCCTTTCGTTCTCTGCAATCAACACCAAATCATCAGCATACAGCAACTCCCACGGGAGTCTGTTTCTAAAGTCACGTGAAAGGGCTTCAAGTACCGTGATAAACAATATGGAACTCAAAACTGACCCCTGATGCACACCAACATTCATGGAAAACCCATCACTCAAATCTCCATTCACTCTTACCTGGGTGTGAGCACCCACATTCATAGCCATAACCACCCTAACCAGCCACTCCTCCAAGCCAAGCTTTCTCATTGCCCAGTTCACCACCTCTCTAGGGACTCTGTCAAAGGCCTTTTCCAAATCAACAAAAACAAAATAAAGATCCCTTCTCCTACCAATATATTTTTCCTGTAGCTGTCGAACAATTAATATGGCAGCAGTGGTCCCCCTACCTGGCATTAACCCAAACTGCATCTCATCAATATTCACTCTTTCTCTAATCATACCTTCTAAAACTCTCTCCATTACCTTCATTATCTGATCTCAAAGCTTTATACCTCTATAATTTCCTCTTTCCAGGGCATCACCCTTCCCTTTATACACATTTACAATTACACTCTTCAGCCAATCATCTGGGACAACACACTCATAAATAATCCTATTTATCAGGTCAGTGACTAACTTCACCCCTATATCGCCTGAGGCCTTCAACATTTCGGCAGTCAACCCAGACACACCTGCTGCCTTCCCCACCTTCATCCTGCCTATAGCCTCACTCACAGTAGCATCATCAATCAAGGGCCAAGGGCCAGACACTGGATGTGCTGGCTCCAATATATATATATATATATATGTATGTATATTTCTGTTTTCTCATCATTATTCCTCATTGCTTCTGCCATCATGTTTCTTATTGTCTTTCTTTTCCTGTTTTTGGGCCTCTCCAACAGCCATCCTGTTGAATCTTGCACCATCTGTCAACATGCATATGGATCGTAATATCCCTTTGGCAACCCTGGTCAAATTTAACTGTTTCTGAAATGGTCTGCTCTTAACCTTTTGAGACCGTCATAATCTTCCTCTGACTCTTTCCTCCCAGTTTTGTTCCTATTTTTCATCTTCCTTATCTCTAAACACAAGAACAAATTGTTTTCAGTCTATTTCATTTTATTTTCTCTCTTCCTTATAGTGTTCAACATACCTGCTTCAGAGTTTACTTTTTCTTCTTTTTTTTCTCATTCTAATTTCTCCTTTGTTCTTTTCTGTTCCTCCACTATCTCTGACAGTATAATTGATCTCCTTTGTTCTTTTCTGTTCCTCCACTATCTATCTATCTATCTATTGCCAGACGCCTCAATCCCGTTTGGGGTGGCCACAAACAAATCGGCTCCAAGTCGCCCTGTCCCCCGCCATTTCACTGCCCTGCTCCCAACTCACACCCCCCTCTCTCATATACCTCTCCACCCCATCCCTCCATCTCATCCTCGGCCTTCCCCTCCCTCTTCCCCCCTCCACCTCACTCACATACACTCTCTTCGTCAGTCTTTCCCCCTCCATCCTCTCCACATGGCCAAACCACCTCAGTGTGTTCCTCATAATGCTTCCTATCACTATCTCTGACAATATAATTGATCTGTTTTCTTCCTTTACTAGGCAAAGTTGGCCACACAATATTCATTACTCAACAACTTCATGAAAAATATATAGTAGAATGTCAATTTAACTTGAACTGGTTTTAAATTATACATTTAAACAACACATACAGTTACATATATATTTTCAGTATTGTATAAAGCAAATCCTTCCAATTTTACGCGAGTTAAATTTGGCACGCAATGTAAACAAGTTTAGAGCCTACTGTTCCCAGCCAGATGCATCTCTGGACATTCCTCCCGCATCCTGGCTCATACTCTGTCACCCACCGCAAAACAGTGTTGTCAGTTCATGGAATTTCATCTGCTAGTGTGGAAAAACAAATGAACAATGAACATGTATATGAGTTAAATTTGGTGTATCAATGTAGACAAGTTTGGCACCTGATGTTTCCTACCAGACACTCCCCTGGGCATTCCTCCTGCACCCTGACCCGCGTTCCATCACTCAACACAAAGCACACCTTGATCCCAATTAGCGCGTGATCAAATAGCACAGTTCACAACTAACGCGAGCTGTCTCTTAATATCCACAACATCAGAAAATAACAATGCTGGTGAAGCCACCACAACAAAAGATGAGATTATTGAAGCATCTATTGAGGACACAGTACAGGAGGCGAGTCAAGAGGAGTTTACACCGATGCCAGCAACACCAGAAACACCAGGAGAGCCCTCCATGATGCAGATCATCCTAATCTTGGCTGCTGTAGATGCCTTAACCTTTTGGCTGTGATGGCCATAACAACTTATGTGCTCAGTGTGGAGAAATAGGAAATAATGGTGTGTTTTCAACTCATGTTGCCACTTATCCTTAATCATATGAGTTAAAATTTTTGTCAGACAAGCTTCAATCTTTCTACTGTTGTTTGCAACAAACTGAATGTCCATAGGTACTCCCAGCCCAGAGAAAGTTTTGATAGACTACAAGGTGTGTTTTGACCATCTGACATGGGAAATAGCCTAACGAGGTGGTGATTTCCACCAAACCACAGGATTTTTTTCGTACAAATTAGGGTTACTCTCACATTATCTCATCACAATAATTACATTAAAAAAAAACACTTCTAGCCAGTTTTGTATGATTTTATTGCGATATTCTGCAGTGTTTATGCTAGACTTTAGCGAAACAGTAGCGATGTGAGGAAAATCATTACAGACTTTATAAAACTTCATGAAAAATTTTTATTACCACTTATTTTTATAAAACTTATCGATATAATTTCATTTATGAGTCATTTTGTAGCATAGCTGCAAAAATTGCAACCATAAAAATGTTTGCTAGCTAATGCACTTAGCATATGACTTCACTGATTATCAAAAAAAAAAAATTCTAAATCACTTGTATTTTATCACAGTAATTCACAATATAATATAAAATCACACTGTCAGCCACTCTTGTATGATTTTATAGTCGTTTGGGTGTGTATTACTTTGTATTATTTATGAGAGGGGGGGGCAACGAACTAGTTTAGACCTGCTCATCAAGGGTATGTGTACATGTGTGTGTGTTCTTACCTAATTGTATCTTTACAGGAATGAGTCAAGCTCGTATTGTCCCGTGTCTTAGACCATATTTATCGTACATATCCTTAAATTTGTGAATTGTTTTGGCACACACTATTTCATTCGGTAGTGCATTCCATTGATCAATTGCTCTGTTTGGGAAACTGAATTTCCTTACGTCTTTATCACCTCTCTTCTTATGCAGTTTTTTGCAGTGTCCTCTTGCTGATGCTTCTCCATATGTTAAGTAATCATTTATGTCTATTTTCTCCTTTCCTGATATGCACTTATATAGCATTATCATGTCACCTCTTTTCCTTCTCTCCTGTAGTGTTGGTAGATTCAGTTTATTTAGTCTTTCTTCGTAGCTTAGGTCCCTTAAGCTTGGTATCCATCTTGTAGCGGCCCTTTGAACTTTTTCAATCTTGTCTATATGCTTTTTGAGATGAGGACTCCAGACTATTGATGCATATTCCAGGGTTGGTCTAATGAATGATGTTATTATCCTTCTTAGCATGTCTTCATTTATGTATGTGAATGCTATTCTCATATTTGCAAGCAGTGTATACATGTTCCGTACCTTCTCGCTGATGTGGTCAGCCGGAGATAGTCTGTTATTGATAATCACACCTAGGTCTTTCTCTCTTTCTGATGTGTATAGGGTTTTATTTCCTAACTTATAATCCCAATCAGGTCTTTTTCCACTTTTACCAAACTTGATTACATGACACTTGTCCACATTGAATTCCATTTGCCATGTACTACTCCATTCATGAAGTTTATTTAATTCTTCTTGTAGCTCCCTACAAGAGTCTGTGCTAGTAATTCTCCTTTGTATTTTTGCATCATCTGCAAACATATTCAGATAGCTCTCATTTCCAGTGTTACTGTTTATATCATTTATGTACACTAGAAACATGATTGGTGCCAGCACCGAACCCTGTGGTACTCCACTAGTCACTTCTTTCCATGATGAGTAGTTTCCTCTTAGTACTGTCCTCATTTCTCTTTTTATGAGAAAGTCTTGCATCCAACAAAACAGTTTGCCTCGAATTCCTCCTTGATGGTACAGCTTCCATAAAAGTCTTTGGTGTGGTACTGTGTCAAAAGCTTTCTTGAAATCTAAATAGATACTGTCCACCCATCCTTCCCTTTCCTGTATTGTGTTTGTTACTCTGTCATAGTAGCTCAACAGATTAGTAACACATGATTTTCCTTTTCTGAAACCAAACTGTCTTTCTGTTATCATACTGTGTTCTTCTAGATGATTTACCCAAGCTTTTCTTATAAGTTTTTCTAATACCTTTCTTACAACACTGGTCAGTGATACTGGTCGGTAGTTGAGAGGATTTTGTCTATTTCCTTTCTTGAGTAAGGGGACTATATTTGCTTTTTTCCAAATATCAGGTAGTTTCCCTTGGCTCCAGGATTTCTTGAAAATTAAAAATAATGGTTTACTTAACTCCTTTGCACATTCTCGTAACACCCAACATGAAATTTCATCAGGACCACTTGCTTTTCCTCTGTCTAATCTACTTAACTCCTCCTATATTGCTTTTTCTGCTATTTGTATATCTGGTAGTATGTGTGGACATGCGTGTTCCACATATTCCCTCTCAAAATTTTTTTCTTCTGTAAAAACTAATTGGAAATTCTTATTTAGTGCTTCACAAATATCTTTCTCTTGTGTATAAGTGATTCCCTCGTCCGTGATGGATTGTATTATATCTTTTACTTTGGTTTTGCTTCTGATATAGCTGTAAAACAGCTTTGGTTGATCACTACTTTTATTTATTATATCCTCCTCAAACTGTTTTTGGGCATCCCTCCTTATTCTTGTATAGTCGTTTCTTGCCTGTTTGTAATTATTATACGCCCTTTCACTATTGTGTCTTCTGTATCTATTCCACAACAAATCTCTTCTTTCTTTTGATTTTTTACATTCTGTATTGAACTATTTCTGTATTTTCTTATCTGCTTCTTTGTGCTGTGGGATGTACTTCTGGACTCCTATTTCATAAAATTCACAAAATTTTTTATATAGAGCATTTAAATCTTGTCCTCTAAGCTCATTTTCCCAATCAACTTCTAAGAAATACTTCTTTAGGTCTTGATAATTTCCCTTTTTATAGTTTAGTCCCTTTTTGTAACTGTCATTGCTGTTTACTATGTCATATGCTATCCTGAAGTTATAATTTAGTACTGCATGATCGCTTTTGCCGAGTGGAGGGTGATATATTAAACTGTCAGTGTCATTTTCTTGCCTAGTAAATATTAGATCTAGCACTGAAGGTACATCAAGTCCTCTTTTTCTAGTGGTTTCCCTCACATGTTGCGTTAAGAAAAACTCTTGTACAAGATCCAGGAGCTTTTGGTCCCAACAGCTTTCTTGGCTATTTATATCTAGAGTATTCCAATTTATATTTGTATTGAAATCCCCAGTTAGTATAATTCTTTCCGATTTCTCTTCCATTTTATGTAGCAAGGATCTTATACTCTGAATTGTACTCTCTGCCAGGTCCTCATATTCATCTCTTTCCCATGTGTTTGATCTGGGTGGCATATACAAATTGGCTACAATTACTTTACCTTCAGATGTGTCGATCTCTACTGCAATCAGTTCTACTTGTGATGGTATATCTAGTTTTATTTCCTTGACTTTTAAATTTTTCTTAGTTAATATTATAATTCCTCCTCCTTTTTTTAAGTTTCTGTCTCTTCTCCATATATTGTATTCCTCTAAGTTTAGTATGTCATTGGATATCCTTGGTGTCAATTTTGTCTCAGTTAGGCATATTATTTGTGGTTCATTTTCTCTGACATAATCATTCATCTCTAGTAATTTAGATACCATTCCATCCACATTTGAGTACATCAACTTTATCATCTTGTTTATATACTTGTCATGACATGGTTCTGCTACCTTCCTCCTTTTTCTTCCATCCTGTTTGTGTACCACTTTCTTACCTGCAATCCTATTACTTTGTAAAAAAATTTCTTCTTGTCCTCTTCTGATCTTCCCTCATTTTTTGTTTTTGCTTCCTCCCTTTTCTCTTTCAGTAATTCCAGTTCCTCTTGTGTTAGGCATCTTTTTATCCATACATTTTTGAACTCCTCTTTTTCCATAAGATTCTTTGCATTTTTTAGTATCTCTTCCACAGTGTTTACACTCTGGAAAGTCACCTTTAGAGGTCTTGTCTTGCTTTTCTCGTATTTCCCTAAGCTTTTGTGTTCCTCTATGTCTTTACTACAGATTTCCTCTGATACTTCTTTCAGTAAGCTCATGACATTTGCCATCTCCTTTTTGTCTCTAGTGATTTTGGTTTTAATTTCTTCCTCTTCTATACCAGTGATTACTATTGATTTATTTATTTCTACTGAATCTCTGACTAACTTTGGATTGTTTTGGATTATTCTTTTCACTTCCTTTTTAATGTTTTTTTCCTCCACCCTTGTTTCTAAGTCTTTCTTTACTTTCACCATTTCAGCATACGTGGTTTCTACATCATTTTTGTAGCTTTGCACAGCTTCATTCACCTGTGTTATCTTCTCCTCAATATCACTGCTCTGGTCCATAAGACTGCTTGCTTGTCTAATTGTCTCTGTGTCATTTTTTAACTCTTCCATAACACTCTCGTGATTAACTACTGTACTTCCCATTTCACTCACTTTCTTCCTAAGCGTATTCAATTCCACTGTTAGTTCACTGATGGTTGTGTCTTTCTTATTGGCCTCCCTTCCCAGTTTTTCTATCTCTTCCTTTTGCAAGTGCATTTGCTTCTTTATTTCATCAATTTCATTTTTGAAAGCCATTTCTAGTTTGTGTACACGTTCAACCAGTCTATTGTGAGTCTCCACTTCAACCAGTTCTTGGTAGAAATCATCATTTTGCTTTTTACTTTTATCCCTTTTCTTTTCCAAATTTGTTTTACTGAAGTATGTATCCATTTTGTAATACTAAATGAAGAGTATGTACTTACACTTTCCGCGTGTTGCCGTAGTATAAACAAACCCAGCTGACTCAACGCATCGTGGTTCTTTGTTGTTTGAATCAGTCTTATTTAAACTTATTATTTCTTTTCCTTTTTATAATGAAAAATCATTTAGTCTAACCTGGTACAGAGCTTGACTCATTCAAAGATACTTATTTAGGTAATGTCTCTGGCCGTGTTGAGCTGGTATGGAGCGCCGGTAAAGGACGTCTTCCTCCGACGATGCCGTGTGTGTGTGTGTGTGTGTGTGTGTGTGTGTGTGTGTGTGTGTGTGTGTGTGTGTGTGTGTGTGTGTGTGTGTGTGTGTATTTACCTATTTGTAGTATACAGGAATTGAGCAATGCTCATGTTGTCCTGTCTCCATAACCACATTTATCAAGTCTACCTTTACACACATGAATGTTTTTCTCATGCACCACCTTTTCATCTAAGTCATTCCAAGTACTTATTTTTTACCTAATATACCTAATTGTGATATACACGGAATTTGCTATGCTCATGGGTTTCTGTCACTGTTTCTCAATAAGTCATATTTAGCTTTAAACTCTTTTAAGTTTTTAGACTGGACGATCTCTTTGTCCAGGCTATTCCATAAGTCTATACTTCTGTAAGGAAAGCAATATTTCTTGATATCCTTCAAGCAGCTTGACTTTTTCAATTTCATTCCGTGTCCTCTTGTTGCTCTCTTATCCCATAAAAACAGATCTTCTTTGTCAATTTTATCTACTCCCACCATGGTCCTGAACACTGCAATCATGTCTCCCCTCTTTCTCCTTTCCTCTAAGGAAGGCAAATCCAGCTTTTCCAGCCTCTCTCTGTATGACAGGTCTGCCAGACTGAGGACCATCTTGGTTGCTGTTCTTTGTATTCTCTCAATCTTGTTTATATCTTTCTTTTTGTGTGGGGACCACACTACCGCTGCATATTCTAACCTGGGGTGGATCATGGCCACTATCAATTTTTTCATCATCCCCTCATCCATATAATGACATGCTACTCTTATGTTAGTCAAGAGTTTATAAGTCTCTCTAACTATCTTGTTAATGTGCTTTTCTGGTGACAAACTATCTTGGACCATCACTTCCAAATCTTTCTCTTCTCTCATTTTTGTGATTAATTCATTACCCAACACATAATTCAGTGATGGCCTCCTGGTACTTTTACCCATTTCCAATATTTTACATTTCTTTACATTAAATTTAATTTCCCACGTCCAGCTCCATTCATGTATCCTATCCAGATCCTCCTGCAGCATTTTACAATCCTCCTCAACCTCTACCTTCCTCAAGATCTTTACATCATCAGCAAACAGACTTGCATAACTGTTCACTCCATCTACCATTTCATTTACGTAAATCAGGAACAGGTGCCAACACCGAGCCTTGAGGGACTCCACTTGTTACTTCCCTCCATCCAGACATCCTATCCTTTATTACTGTCCTCATTTGTCTGTCTCTCAAAAAGTCTCTCATCCATTCCAGAAGTTTCCCCTTCAGTCCTCCTATATATTCTAGTTTCCACATTAGTCTCTTATGAGGTACCTTGTCAAAGGCCTTCTCTAACTAAGTACACACAATCCACCCAACCATCTCTCTCCTGTACCACGTCAGTCGCTCTTGAGTAAAAGCTCAACAAGTTAGAAACACATGACCTTCCACTTCTGAATCCAAACTGACATTCAGCCAAAATATTAATCTCTTCTAGATATTTTATCCATCTGTCTTTCAGGATTCTCTCGCACAAATATGCGACCATGCTGGTTAGAGACACTGGTCTGTGATTCAGGGGTTCTTCCCTGTTTCCTGCCTTATAAATTGGTACCACATTTGCCCTTTTCCATTCTTGTGGCACTTTCCCCTCTTCTGGAGAACACACGATTAAACTGTGAATTTTATCCGCCAGTTGTTCTCTGCATTCCTTCAGTACCCAATTAGAAATTCCATCAGGTCCTGGGGCTTTCCATACATCTTGAGTTTCCAGTAATTTATACACTTCCTGTACCTCCACTTTTATATCTTTTATCACTGGTACATTTCTAATCACTCCCTCCCCTTCCACAAACTGCTTTTCATCAGTGAAAACCGATTGGAAACATTTGTTCATTATTTCAGCTTGCATTGCTGCATCTTTATAGACCTCTCCTTTTACTTTCAGTTTGGTGATTCCTTCCTTTTGTTTCAGTTTGCCATTAACCCGTCAAGTCCCGAGGTTTTTCGCACCTCCGACACTCCCCAATCCCGAGCTATTTTGGAAAAAGTTTTTTTTGGCTAAAACTTACGCTTTTGTTGAGAAACAAAGGAAAATCACCAAGAAAGGGCTTACCGTGGTCCATAAGTGGTCGGAACAGGTGAGGTCCCCCTCGCCAGGTATTGTATTCTATCATTGACGTGTGAGACGCTCACGTTTTCTATGGTAGGAAATATTGGGAGAAACAACAAACAACACCTCTACATTTATTGAATTTGAACTAATAAACAATAAGAGTAACAATAAAATGAATGTCAAATACATATATATGAAAAATAAGCATTGTACCTTCGCGCGAGCATAGCAAGCTAGGTCCGAGTGGTAACATGCTATGTGCTAAGTTTCTTGTATTAGTCAGCATATCATTTTTTCTACTTGTATACTTCTGTTTCATTGACATTTTACCCATTTTTACTGTTTGTAAATGTTTTCAGATGTTTTCATTCATTACGATGACATGCAGCATAAGTATAGCGCACATCTGCTTACTAAGCGCACTCGCTGTGACTCGTATTTCAACATACCCAATTGTTTTATCACTTTCCTATTATTTTTTTCTTTACATAGAACCTTTCCTCCACCACTGTAAATGTTTTCAATTATTTACATTCATTGCGAGGGCATTTAGCGAAATGCTAGCGCATATTCACGTAGCAGGCACAATCTCAGACACTTGTGTTTCATCTTCTACTTTATTTTTTCACTCCAATTATACTTTCCCACTTACATTACACACGTTGACACCCCTATACTGCACTATACATAGTTACTGGCATTATTTATTCTAGTGAGCGTTAGAATATCGCATGAAAATACCCTCGCAATGAATGTTTCGACCAACATAATACTCAAATACTTACATACAAATTCTTCACATATATTACACACTTTCCCACTTGTTGACTTCTATTTTCATAATTACGGGCCTGATTCATTCCACTGAGCGTGAGGATATCGCATCTCTATACACACTCTAGGAATATTTTGGCTTAGAATACATTTCAGCACTTACAATAATTTGAACATATATTATACCCGTTTGCATTTCCCATAATAATATTTACATATTTACAGGCCTTATTTATTGCACTGAGCGACAGAATATCGCATCAAAAAACCCTCTCTAGGTATGTTTCCACTTACATCATATTTATACACTTACATACTGTTTTTGCACTTTTGTTATACCCGTATGCACTTTATACTAATATTTTCAGATCAACAGGACTTATAATTTCACTGAGCATCTGTTTGTCGCATTTACTTCAGACTTTCAGCGTCCTGTCGCATTCACACCATATTAGAATTGCATCAAGGTGTGATATTCGCTGAAACATGGGTGAATATAGAGACCCACATCACACTCGACGCACTCATAGCAGGTGTCCTTCCTCTGTGTGGTGAGTCTCACCCGGGAATTGCTACACACGTGACACCTGCTTTGGGGCCTAGGTCTATTTGGCTGGGGAGGGATAGGAGTGGGGAAATGGTGGCCGGATATTCTCAGGGGAGTTTGGGCAATAGGGGCAGTGCAGGTGCGATGTTAGGGCCTTTCAACAGCATACCGTGCAAACATCTCTCTTGTGAGCTCCCTCACAAACCCTTCAAAGGTTTCCTGAACTCCTGCTGTCATGGCGTGCAGGTGGTGGCAATTCAGAGCAGTGATATCTAGCAAGTGAAAGAACAGTTTCTTATACCACTTCAACGTGGTCCTGGCACACTCTACCGTCGATGTCATGGAGTCTGACTGGTCCACCAGGCGCATGTTTATGTTATAGTCCATGACACGCTCAGGTTTCCATATATGACGCCAATTCTTGCTCCGGTAATCCACAGAATCAGTACGGTGCATCAAGGGGCAGTGAACTGTTGACAAGAGGCTTACTTCTCTATTATGGTTCCACACAGTTGCAAGTATGTTGTTGGCTTTGAAGGAGACAACCTCATTCCTGTCAAGTTTCCGCCCTACCTTGACCATGTGACGCCGGTTCACCTTCACGGTTCCACAGGTTCCCGTTTCATGCATGTGTAGATAACAAGTGAGAAGAGGGCTAGTGTACCAATTGTCCAGGTAGAGGACGTGACCATGAAGAAGGTAGTCTTCTATCATTGTCTTTACCACTGCTTCCGACAGTCCAATACTCCGATCTTCTATTATGTCTGTCTGTGCACCGGTGTACAAGACTATGTCTTGCACATAACCAGTCCTACAGTCACACATAACAATGATCTTGAACCCAAAACGGTGCCTTTTGCTGGGTATATACTGCCTAAATGAAATACTGCCTCTCCACAACACGAGACTCTCGTCTATGACGAGGTCTCTATAGGGATAAAATGACGAACGAAAGGTTTGCCTCAGGTGATCAAAGACCAACCTAATTCACCTCATCTTATCTGTGTCGTTCGCATTTGCAGGATCATCAGCATCATAGAAATGGAGGCAACTTAGAATTTGTTGGAAGCGATTATGGCTCATGACTTGCCCAAATATTGATGTAAGCATAACAGGGTCCCTTGTCCAGTAGGCCAGAATTCTGTTCTTTCATATAATACCCATCAAAAGGACCAGGGCAAAAAATAAGAACATTTCTGAAAGGGAGACAGGGTAATCATATATGATAGAATGCCTGCTCCTTGTTCCCAGTCTTTCACTCTCACGGCGCTGGGTGCTTGCAAAACGGTTGGTTTGGTACACAATCTGCTCCACGAATGCCTCACTAAAAAATAGGTGGAAAAAATCCATCCTGGTGGAATTAGGGTGAATTCCTGGAGCAATGCAGCCAGAGCGCCCCTGCTCAGTGAAGGGGTGAATGAGGGGAGAAAAATCACTCCCATCCTCCCAATTCCATCCCACAAATCCCTCGTCCCCATCATCCCCATCACCGCCTTCGTCTGGGTGGGAAGGAGATGCTGGTGGGGAAGGTTGGGGTGAAGTGCGGAGGGCTTTCCCACTCTCACTCCTCTTCCCTCTGCCTTTACCCTTTCCCTTACCCTTACGGCCTAGAGGAACATTAGGGGGCTGTGGGGATGAAGTTGGGAAATATTGGGGAGCATAAGACGTGCTGGGGAGTGGTTCCTCCCCACCTTCCCCCTCCACAACACCACGTGATTTTTCACGCACCCTCACTTGCCCACGTGTTTGGGAATATTGGGGAGCATAAGACGTGCTTGGGAGTGGTTCCTCCCCACCTTCCTTCTCCATCACAACCCCACGTGATACAGAACACACCCGCACTTGCCCACATGATACACCCTGCCGCCTCACACTACCTAGGGAGAGCGATGACTCACTCCTGCCACTCTCACTTCCATACTCCTCCCTGCACTTTCCCTTTCACTCCCGACTCCCTCCACGGCACTTCCTACCTCCCCAAACAAAATACTAGGCCCATACCTGCTCGTCCGACGTGGTGTGCGCTCGGGGCCACGATGAGTAATCACCTCACGTCCGTACCACGTGGCAGCATGTTCCACGGCTCCGTCCTCGTCCTCGTCATCAAATTCGGGTTCCACATCACGTTGGGGCTGGGCATAGGATGTTGCACGTGGTTTTTTGGCCAGCTGCCCCTCTCTAGCGGCACGGTAAGTCACGTACTGCTGCTTCCTGGGGGACAGGACTTCTTCATCACTGCTGGTGGTTTCCTCCTCCTCTGGCTGCACATAATCTTTGTCAACAGCCTCGTCATCCAGTGGGGAATCACTGTCGCCTGTAAAGGCGTCCAGGGCGGCTTGAATTTCGTCCTCTGAGAGACCTCTCTTTGCCATGTCTGAGCAGGACCGTTGCTAACAGGTGAGTGACCGAGCCGCGGGTAAGCACGGGTCGCGCGGGGTCGCCGAGTGTCCCCGCCTGATGGCAGGTAGGGGAAGGTCGAGCGACGATACTTACCGAAAATCAAGCGCGAAATTTGAAAATTGTGGAAATTATGCACTTTGCAATTGCGCGACTTACCAGTACATCGCCGGGACTGGCAAATGCAAAATGTTGCAACGTACCCATACGTCGACGGGACGGGGCGGGTTAACAAATCTATAAAACAGTTTGGGTTCATCCATGCATTTGTCTATTATACCTTTTTCAAAATTCCTTTCTTCTTCTGTAGGTGTTCTTGTGTATTCATTTCTAATTCTTTTATATTCTTCCTTTGTTCTGTTGTTACCTCTCTTACTCCAATTGTTCCATGCCTTATCTCTCTGTTTTTTTGCTATCATACACCTTCTATTAAACCACTCCTTTTTCCTGTTTTCTTTCCCTCTTGCTCTTGGTACAAATTTTTCCACTCCCAAATTATAGAGGTCTAGAAAGATATCCCACTTCCTCTGTATCTCTCTTGTTTCTCTGAGTTTTCTCCAATCCGCATTTTCAAAAAAGTTTCTCAATCCTGTAAAATTTGCTTTCCCAAAGTTGTATCATCCCTGTCTATGAAGCTCGTCTCTTGGCTCGACGTTCCCTGTTATCATCTGGAACTCAGTGACCACATGATCACTTTTTCCCATAGGACAGAGATATTTCAGTGATTCTGTTACATCGGGTTCTTTGGTAAACAGTAAATCTAACCTTGCTGGTGTGTCCTCACCTCGAAACCGTGTCTCTTCTTTGACCCATTGCGTCATGACATTATTCATTATTATATTTAATAACATAGTGCCCCAGGAATCCTCACCGCATCCTGAGTACCATTCCTCCCAGTTCACCTCTTTACAGTTAACGTCACCCACCAAAATTATATTATTGCTTTTCTCAATTATTTTTTGTAAATAGCTAGCCATATCTGACAACATCTCCTGGTATTCGTCATCATTCCATACTCTCGTCTTAGGGGGAACATACACTACTGCCATATCTCTCTTAACATTCTCTCCAGTTTCTAATTTCATATACAGTAATCCCTCCAATATCCGACATAATAGGGCCATAGGCAGGTCCTGATAGTGGTCCTGTCTGGATATTGGGCCCCAGCTTATGGACTTGTACTTATGGACCCTAACTCAGAGAAACACCTATACAACTCCCTCTGGACATGCATAGCACCTATTTAAGACTCAAATCACACCAATAAGGCACATAAAAGACTGAAATAAATGCAAAAGAAGCATAAAATGAGGGTTTTGAGGTAGGTTCATACAATATTAAACATTCTGGTTACTGGCTCCTGGACTGGTAGTTATGGACCTAACCTAGCCTAACTCAGAAAAATACCTTCCTACTGCACATGCATAGCTCCTAACACCCTATTCACCCCAATAAAGGATATTAAAGAGTGAAATGAGGTGTTTGAGGTAAGTAATAATGGATAAAAGTACAGTATGAAACATTCTGCCTACTTACAGCAAGTCCATGGCCATCTCGATGAATAACTGCCTCCTCTTGGACTCTGACAGTAAGAAGGATTTCCTGAAGCACTTGCAGTACGCTGTTCATGAAGTCTTGCACTGAACTTAGTCAATCGCACTCAGAAGTCCGTTCTCTTCTCAGTGCGCACTCTTGTCTAACTTATGCTCCATTGTAACTTACTAAGTGTTGCACTCTGCACTTTAACTTTTCTCACTCTTCTAACCATTTTCTAAAGCAAAAACCAACAAGTCTATTTACGTTAAATTTTGTTCCAAAATTGTATTCTCACTCACAACTGTAAATCCTTAACACAATGCACTTTTTTTTTTCACTGCACAACACTGTAAATTCCCGTGTGGTCTAGTGGAGAAGTTCTTGGCGTCTATTCACTGTCAGAGTCCGAGAGTATCACTGGCAGGTGACCTAGGGGTGCGTCGCTGGGTCGTGGTGATGGCGTACCCACTGCAGACGACTCTGAAGATAGACGCAAACTCACGTCGAGCGGTGACTCCATCGTGGCTGATGTGGTGGGCTGTGGCTCGGAGCATGAGGGCCTGTCTTGGGGATGCAATGGAGTGGAGCCAGGGCTGGGCACAGCGGGGGTCACGGGCCTGAAAAAACTGTCAATGGTTGATTGACGCAAGGACCGACGATTCTGACGATGGATGATGCGCTGCCTGAAAGCACGCACTTCCCCCACAAGTCCCTAGGGCCGCATCTCCCTGTCACAGTCCGGGTGTTCCAGGTAGTCGAGAACGAACTCTAGGTGTTCCCGGAGTGCGCTCAGCTTGGGGATGGCTGGAGTTGTGTCATGCTGAGAGGAGTCCGCATCATCGTCGCCGTTCTCGTCAGAATCTTCAAGCTGGGTACTGACACCTGCAACTGAAGATGCAATCTCCAAATCAGACCACGTCTGATACCCAGGATCGCCCTTGTCGTCATCCAGCCACTCACGCACATCGTCCACATCAACATTGTCGCCATGTGTACATAGCCGTGCATGGAAGTCATCCATGTCAAACCCTAGAAAATCGTACTCCACATCCATTCCGAGAAGCAGACGAGATCAACCATTTTCTAGAGTCTTGACAGGGACTTCCTTCCATGCACTGGTCCAGTTGTAGATTGCAGACTTGATGTTGTAGCGGCAAAGGTTTTCCAAAGTCCGCTGGCCTCGCGTGTCCCGTCCCTCCCTGCGCTCATCCTCGTCCTCAAGAACAACCATCACCTAGTCCAGGAACTTCCGTCGGTATAGGCGCTTTGTTGCCACGATCACTTCTTGGTCCATTGGTTGGATGAGAGCAGTCGTATTAGCTTGCAGAAACATGCACCTAATCCGGCCATTCTCAGCCACCAAGTCCTTGTTGCACGGGTGGGCAGGTGCATTGTCGAGGAGAAGGAGGGCCTTTACCTGGTCGCGCAGGATTCCTAGTGTCTTCGTCTGGTAATGTATGGCCTCCTTGACGAAGTGGCGGTGGAACCAGTCTTTGAAGATCTGGGCTGTAAACCATGCCTTCAAAGAATGGTACCAGACGACAGGAAGGACATCCATCACTCCACGAAGACACCAAGGCTGCTTTGCACGGCCAGCAATAACGGGCTTAAGCCGGTACATGCCGTTAGCATTGGCACAACACAAAGCAGATATCTGTTCCTTGAAGAGCTTGCGGCCTGGTACACGCTTCTCCGTCTCCTCGGCTAGAATGTTCGTTGGCAAAGAACGATAGAATAAACCAGTTTCATCAGCATTGTAGACATGACCGAGAGTGAGGCCCTCCCTGTCGATCAAGCCCTTCACCTTGTGCCGAAACTCGCCAACTCCATCCTCGTTAGCGTCCAAAGCTTCGCCATGAGCTTTACGGTTGGTAAGGTCATGCTGTAACTTGAATGCGAAGAGCCAACCCTCGGATGCCTTGAAGTCTAGGGCGTCATGAAGCCTGGCGAACTTCTCAGCAGCAGCCTTCAGCTCCGTACTACATACCATCACACCGGCAGCACGTTGCTCTCGATACCAAATCAACGTGGAGTGGTTGATTTCAGCAAACTTGGGAGTAAACATCACCTTCCTCTCCACGTTGCGTTTGCTTCTCGACGAGAAGTCAGCCGTGTACTGCATGAGTTTGTCTCGGGATCTCTTGATATCGAACAAAGTAGATTGGGCCAGGTTGAACTCGTGGAGGATGTGGGAAGAAGACCACCCCGCGTCTACTTTCTCTAATATCTCTCGTTTCTTCTCCAGAGTCAACATCACTCTCTTCCTTTTCTCAGGCGGCGGGGCCATCATCACACACCCTAATAAGAGGCACGAGAGCAGCAGGAGTGCCTGCAGCAGGTAAGGAACCACCACAAAAGCGAGCATGTGGGCAGCCATGACGACGAGCGTGCACTTGCGGCAAGAGACAGGCGGAAAGTGGGGGGGATGCAGGGGCGCTCTATCGGACGTCGGAGGAATTACACGCCACAACAAAGCTGTCCTGCACCGCGCGCGCCAAGTTCAAATTACGGGCGGGATTTTTTTTTTTTTTTTTTTTTTTTTTTTTTTTTTTTCCAGTTATCGGACCATTTTGGGAATATTGGATCCCGGGATGATTATGTCCGGTTAGTGGGGATGTTCGGATATTGGGCGTTCGGATATTAGAGGGATTACTATCACTTCAGCCCTGCCTTCTCCCATTTCCACGGTATCTACATTTATGTTGTTCTTCACTGCTATCATCACTCCTCCTCCCGTTTTTTCTTTTCTGTCTTTTCTCCACAGTTTGTATTTACCATCTCCCAAAAGAACATCAATATTTTCTCGTAATTTGGTCTCTACAAAGCACATGACATCAGGTTCATTTTCTCTCAAGAAATTGTTAATTTCAAGCCTTGCCGATATTAAACCATCAACATTAGTGTATATCACCTTCAAATTATTTTTGAAGTTTTTTTATACCCTCTTCTCTCCTTCTTTCTGTCAGTACCACTTCCTCAACTTCTGATCTTTCACAGCCATCCCCCTTAGTTTCCTTCACTTCTGTTTCCTTAAATACCACTTCCTTACTTTCATATCCATCACTCTCCAAAAAAAAGGTATTACATTCTTCCTCTGTCTTCTTATCATTTGTTTCCTTTACTTGTTCCTTCAGTGATTTTAAAAATTCTTTTTCTTCCTCATTCAAATCATTTCTTATTATAACATTTTCCATCCATGCCTCTTTGTTTAATTTCCAGGTCACTTTAAGTATATCATCTACTACACTTTCTGCTGACAACTTGACTCTCATTGGTCTTGTTTACCCTTTCTTATAAGGCCCTATTCTCCTTACTTCTTCAATTTCTTTTACTCACTTGTCTCCTTCGGGATCAATCTTGACTAATATTCCTCTCACCAGGTTCGTGTCATTCTCAAGTCTCACGGATCTAACTTTCTCTTCCTCCTCCCTGTTTCTAAATATTACCACGCATCTGTTCCTTTCTACAGTTTCTCTCACTATTTTCTCTTTTTTCTTCAGTATTTTCACTACATTTTCTTCCAATTTTATCTTGTTCATTTCTCTTTCTTCCTGGATGGTTTCTCTTAAGCTGACCATTTCTTTCTGTTCTTCCTCTATGTGTGCCCACTTTGCCTTATGCGCTTCCAATACACCCATAAATAGGTACAACTTAGGTATCCCTAGAGCGAAGTTCAGTGATGTATGGCCGACTCGTGTGTTATCTCTCCCGTGTGTGTGTGTGTATTTGCCTGTTTGTATTTACCTATTTGTAGTATACAGGAATTGAGCAATGCTCGTGTTGTCCTGTCTCCGTATCCACATTTATCTAGTCTACCTTTACACACATGAATGTTTTTCTCATGCACCACCTTTTCATCTAATTCATTCCAGATACTTATTTATTTACCTAATATACCTATTGTGAACGGCCATACCACGTTGAGTACACCGCTTCCTGTCCGATCAGCGAAGTTAAGCAACATTGGGTCTGGTTAGTACTTGGATGGGTGACCGCCTGGGAACACCAGATGCTGTTGGTATCCCTACGTGTCAAGTGGGGTTGGTGGAGGATTAGTGCCCCTCCCTGTAAAACAATCAACTCTAAGCCCTTGGCCACCCCGTCTGGGATACATGGCGTCTGGCAATGAATGAATGAATGAATGTGATATACACGGAATTTGCTGTGCTCGTGGGTTTCCGTCGCTGTTTCTCAGTAAGTCAAATTTAGCTTTAAACTCGTTTAAGTTTTTAGACTGGACAATCTCTTTGTCCAGGCTATTCCATAAGTCTATACTTCTGTAAGGAAAGCTATATTTCTTGATATCTTTCAAGCAGCTTGACTTTTTCAATTTCATTCCGTGTCCTCTTGTTGCTCTCTTATCCCATAAAAACAGATCTTCTTGGTCAATTTTATCTACTCCCACCATGGTTCCGAACACTGCAATCATGTCTCCTCTCATTCTCCTTTCCTCTAAGGAAGGCAAATCCAAGTTTTCCAGCCTCTCTCTGTATGACAGATCTGCCAGACTGGGGACCATCTTGGTTGCTGTTCTTTGTATTCTCTCAATCTTGTTTATATCTTTCCTTTTGTGTGGGGACCACACTACCGCAGTGTATTTTAACCTGGGGCGGATCATGGCCATTACCAATTTTTTCATCATCTCCTCATCCATATAATGAAATGCTACTCTTATGTTAGACAAGAGTTTATACGTCTCTCTAACTATCTTGTTAATGTGTTTTTCAGGTGACGAACTATCTTGGACCAGCACTCCCAAATTTTTCTCTTCTCTCATTTTTGTGATTAATTCATTACCCAACAAATAATTCAGTGATGGCCTCGTGGTACTTTTACCCATTTCCAATATTTTACATTTCTTTACATTAAATTTCCTTTCCCACATCCGGCTCCAATCATGTATCCTATCCAGATCCTCCTGCAGCATTTTACAATCCTCCTCAACCTCTACCTTCCTCAAGATCTTTACATCATCAGCAAACAGACTTGCATAACTGTTCACTCCATCTACCATATCATTTATGTAAATCAGGAACATTACTGGCGCCAGCACCGAGCCTTGAGGGACTCCACTTGTTACTTCCCTCCATCCAGACATCCTATCCTTTATTACTGTCCTCATTTGTCTGTCTCTCAAAAGGTCTCTCATCCATTCCAGGAGTTTCCCTCCAGTCCTCCTATATACAGTATTCTAGTTTCCACAGTAGTCTCTTATGAGGTACCTTATCAAAGGCCTTCTCTAAGTCTAAGTACACACAATCCAACCAACCATCTCTCTCCTGTACCACGTCAATCGTTCTTGAGTAAAAGCTCAACAAGTTGGAAACACATGACCTTCCACTTCTGAATCCAAACTGACATTCAGCCAAAATATTCATCTCTTCCAGATATTTCATCCGTCTGTCTTTCAGGATTCTCTCGCACAATTTTGCGACCATGCTGGTTAGAGACACTGGTCTATAATTCAGGGGTTCTTCCCTGTTTCCTCCCTTATAAATTGGTACCACATTTGCCCTTTTCCATTCTTGTGGCACTTTCCCCTCTTCCAGAGAACACATGATTAAACTGTGAATTTTATCCGCCAGTTGTTCTCTGCATTCCTTCAGCACCCAATTAGAAATTCCATCAGGTCCTGGGGCTTTCCTTACATCTTGAGTTTCCAGTAATTTGTATACTTCCTGTACCTCCACATTTATATTTTATATCACCAATACATTTCTAATCACTCCCTCCCCTTGCACAAACTCTCTTTCATTAGTGAAAACCGATTGGAAACATTTGTTCATTATTTCAGCTTGCATTACTGCATCTTTATAGACCTCTCCTTGTACTTTCAGTTTGGTGATTCCTTCCTTTTGTTTCTATCTATCTATCTATCTATATACCTAGGCTGCTTCCGCCAAGGAAAGGGAGGTAGCCGAGACAGGACGACTCACTCTCCATATACTCATCCATTCAAACACATTCATTCGCATCTTAGCTCCAAAGGGGAGAACGGACAGATCCTCACCGCATCACACCGCACAAGGGTCAACTGCGCAATGCAATCAGTGACATCCGCAGCAGGGCCCGACAGCAGAACTGGTTTACCCCTGCCACATCATAACAGACCCATCCCCTTACCCGCACCTGACCTGACTAGCTGATCAGACCAAATGCGGGAGAATATCCCCTCAGGGCTGTGTCATCACTTATTGATTCACAATTTCTCTCCATTTATTTCTGTCACGCACAGCCACTCTTCCTTGCTCAAAAGACATCCCTCTCGCATCCAGCGCTCTCTTCACACTGTCCATCCATCCTATTCGTGGTCTTCCTCTCAGCCTTACACCTCTCACGTCAGATCTAGTTATCTTTTTCACTAATCGCTCATTATCCATTCTCTCCATATGCCCAAACCATTTCAACACCCTCTGCTCAACTCGATCAGCCATCTCCCAAACAACTCCAGTTCTCCTTCGCACTTCATCATTTCGCACTCGATCCATACGCGTCACTCCACACATACTCCTCAGACATCTCATCTCCATTACATTCAAACTTTTCCTCTCTGCTACACCCATATTCCATGTTTCAGCCCCATATAATGCAGTCGGTACCACAACACCCTCATACAGCCTTCTCTTTACATCCATTCTAAGCGAACGACATTTAAACACTTTTTTCATTCCTCCCAGCACCTTTCCTACTTCATTTATTCTAAACTTCACTTCTGCATCTATTCTTCCATCCACAGCAACATGTGACCCTAGATATTTAAAACAATCTACCTCCTCAAGCAACTCACCATTCAAAACTATATTCATCCCCCTACCATCTATCAACCTCGTACACTTCATCACTTTACTCTTATTCTCATTTACTTTCAATTTCCTCCTTTCACACACCCTTCCAAACTCTTCTACCAACTGTCTCAATCTCTCCTCTGAATCAGTCACCAGTGCAGTATCATCTGCAAACAGCAGCTGCTTCAGATTCCACTCTCCTCCATCAACATTTTGTTTCAGTTTGCCATTAACAAATCTATAAAACAGTTTGGGTTCATCCTTGCATTTGTCTATTATACCTTTTTCAAAATTCCTTTCTTCTTCTCTACGTATTCTTGTGTATTCATTTCTTGTTCTTTTATATTCTTCCTTTGTTCTGTTGTTACCTCTCTTTCTCCAGTTGTTCCATGCCTATCTCTCTCTTTTTTTGCTATCATTCACCTTCTATTAAACCACTCCTTTTTCCTGTTTTCTTTCCCTCTTACTCGGTACAAATTTTTCCACTCCCAAATTATAGAGGTCCAGAAAGATATCCCACTTCCTCTGTATCTCTCTTGTTTCGCTGAATTTTCTCCATTCCGCATTTTCAAAAAATTTTCACAATCCTGTAAAATTTGCTTTCCCAAAGTTGTATCTTCCCTGTCTATGAAGCTCGTCTCTTGGCTTGACGTTCCCTATTATCATCTGGAACTCAGTGACCACATGATCACTTTTTCCTATAGGACAGAAATATTTCAATGATTCTGTTACATCGGGTTCTTTGGTAAACAGTAAATCTAACCTTGCTGTGTGTGTGTGTGTGTAGAAGAAAGAAATATATCTCTTTAAACAATTATTTTGCCTTGAATATTTTTTTTCCCCTTGAATATAATTATCTTACTCCTAAAAAATTTCTCGTACAACAAGAATCTCTCCCAGAAGAATAATCCTACTGTACAACAATTATTTCTCTTAGAACAAATATTTCTCTTTGAAGAATTATTTCTCCTCTAACAATTATTTCTATTAATAGAAGTATTTGCTCAAATTATTTCCCTAAAAGGGATAACTTTCTTAGAACAGACATTTCTCCTCAAACAATTATTTCTTTTAAATGAAATATTTCATCCATCCATCTATCCATCATCCAAGTCCTATATTGCTCCATGAGGAGCAGAGGAGCCTGGAGTTAAGCAAGTTGGTCCTGACATTTAAGATGAGAGTGACCAGCCTCACTGAACCCTGAGTGGCATTACATGAGCAATAAACCCCAACCATCCCTTGGATATTAACCTTCACTGGCTCAATCTTAATTGGAGTGCCTTAATTACCCACTAGACCACCAGGTCACCAGGTACCATAATTTGGTTGCAGTATATGGTTACCACCCAGCATAGTAAATGGTTTCCTGGTGTACAGGAACCCATTTGGCTTGTCACTCAGTGTAGAGTAACCCATAGGCAGAAGGAAAGGGAAAGAATAAAAGAAAGAAAGACAAAAGAGGGAGTGTAAAGTCACTCGAAGGCAGAAGGAAGTGGAAAGAATGAAGGAAAGAACGACAAAAGAGGGAGGAAGGATGAGAGGGAAGGACAGACACCCAAAGCAGCACTGCTTCTCGTAAGAAGGGCCAACCAACCATAAACAAAGTTTGGAAACAAATGTGTTTAAAGATATGAAAGCTAATACAATATCTCTGAAATGGCCACTCCAATTTTCTTTTCTAACCCACTAAAAAATCAGTGAGTTTTAGGCATTCATAATACAACTGGGGAACATATTTACATTTGTGAAATTTCTGTAACCATTTACAATGCAATAAATGGCACACTTAATGTGTGGAGGTATGTAGGTGGTGGTGCCTGTTTTTGTGAGTTGCAAAACCAAAACCCATCACATTTTGAAAGTTAAGAAATGACAAGACTTGATATATAGTACTTTGGTCATCCTCCCCTCCCCCCCAAAAAAAAAAAAAAAATAATAATAATAATAATAAAAAAATGAAGAAAAATAATGCCATTTGGGGGGCATCATTATAGCTGTTATATCTATTTATTAACAATATAACTGACCAGTATTAAGCATCAGATGTCATACTCACAGGCCAAGAAGAGCCTCATTGCCTGGTAGGCATTTACCCAGTGGCCCTTCTTTGTGCCCCAGTGGAGCACTGTCTTCTGGGCCAGCTAAATACAATAGGGTCAGTTGCTTGGGGCCCACACTATGGACTCTCGACCGTGCTGAATGAGTTAGTATTCATTCTTTTGAAGGAACAAATATGCAGTCTAGGCCAGGGGAACATGTTGAAAGCTGTAGGTCCATTTGATCATTTTTGGTTGGTTGGCCCTTCTTCTCGTAGAACAAATACCTGTACAGTACTTCTAGAATAAGTATTTCACCTAGGACAATTATTTCTCCCTGAATAAATATTTTCTAAGGCAGATATTTCTTCTAGAACAAACATTTCTCCTAGAACAAGTATTTCTTCTACAGCACTTATTTCTCTTAGGTGATCAAGGCTAAAGCATGCAAGCATGTTGGAACCTTTAGAAACAAAATGAAATGGAACAAATGGGGTAACTCCATTTTGTGCAGTGCTTGTAATAAGTGGGTGCATAATAGATGCATTGGAATTAAAGGTAGGCTGCAAAATGTTGGTGATTTTGAGTGTGTGCTATGTGAAGGGAGAGCATACAGAAGGAGAGAGGTTGGAAAGGCTTAATATTGCTGAAGAATCTCTTGAATGTGTTTAGGAGTTTTTATTACTTGCAGGACATGATCTGTGGTAGCGATGGGCATATGTCACTGTAAAGGGTAAGGAGTGGTTGGAAGAAGTTTAGGGAGTTGTTGCCCTGTGCTATGAGGTTCTTGTATGTGGGAGTATATTGTTGTACGGAAGTGAGACTTGGGAAGTAAAAGAGGAGGATATTCATAGTCTCGTATGTACAGAGATGAGAATGATTAAATGGATGTTTATTGCATCCATGAGTAACAGTCTAAGAGGATTAAGAATGCAAATGAAGAATTGAGGGGAAGGAGGGGTTGAATGAATTAGTGCTGTGATGAGAAAGAAGTTTGAAATGGCATGGGCATGTGGAGAGGATGAATGATGACAACTGGATGTGGAGAGTTAGAGGTTTGAATGTTAGAGGTGGAGTTGTGAGAGGTAGATAAAAAAAGACTAGGGATGAGGTCAGACAGAGGTGCCTTCAGGGTTAAGGGACTGGATAGAGAGGTTGTTAGAGATCGGGTAGCATGAAGAGCCACTCTCAGGTGACCAAGGCTGATGCATGCAAGCATGTTGGAACCTTTATAAACAATCTGTCAGTCTATCCCCAGGTGCCATAATCCCGTAAGGGGTGGCTGTTTGACTTTGAGGTACTTGTTTTACGGGGAGGGGCACTAACCCTCCGCCAACCCATGTGTTGACATGTAGGGAACACATATGAATTGGTTATATGGTTACCACCCAGCGTTGTAAATGGTTTCTTGGCTTACAGGAAACCATTAGGCTTGTCACTCAGTGTAAAGCCACTGCAAAGGAAAGGAGAGTAATGAAAAGTGACAGGAAAGATGAGAAATACAGGACAAGAGAAGGGCAGACACAGAAAAGAATGATGTAGGTAAAGGAAGAAGTTGGCATCCACTCAAATGAAAACGTAAATATTTCTCCCACAACACTTACATCCTGAACATATATTTTTTATCTAGAACGAATATTTTTGCTAGGACAATTATTGCTCATAAAGCATATATTCTTTTTGCTGAGATTAATTCTCCTTGAAGAGATATTTCTCTTAGAACTAATATTTTTCCAGAAGAAACATACAGTACTTCCTGGAATAAATATTTCTTATATAACAATATTTCTTCTACAATAAATATATGTCGTAGAATAATTATTTCTAGAACAGATTTTGCTTCCTGGGATAAATGAGTCATCCCATGGAACAAAGGTGTATCACCCAAAACACACTGTTGAGATAAACACATTTAAAGTTTTTAACTTTAATAACTCCACAATGCCTGAGTTAATTTCATTTGTACACCCCCCAAAAAATCAGTAATTTCGTAGACTTTTGAGCTATTAATGCATAACATAAAGCATATCATGCTAAATAATATTAAATCAGAGTTAAATATTCACCTATATTCATATGCTGTGAAGCCAATACCCACTCAGATTTAAAGGTTTGGGTGTGAGAATATAGGAAATAGTCAGTAATAGTGGTTGTCAGCCCAACATACCAGACACTGACAGTAAATATCATTTTTCTTCCTCCCAGACTGAAATTATTAATACATCACTACAGCTGTTATTCGATTGAATTAAGGCAATTAATTTAATAAATTTAAAGGAGGAAAAGTTAAACTTACAGGCCTCTTCTCTTCTGCCACACTCCTCCAATACTTAGATTACGAGTGCATTTCCTTGCACAAGAGAGCCCCCTCAGAGGAGGAGGAGGAGGAAGATGTATCAGAGTCCTCCATGATAGCAGTATACAGTAACACCTCACTATAACGGACTAATTGGGGCCCAAGTTATTTCAAAAAATGCGAAATTCCGATAAAAGCGATATCCGTACTTTGATACATTATCTTTTTCTGCAGTTACGTGAAATAAGCTACAAAAGGACAGATCTCTGGGCCAAGTTAAGGTGAAGGAACTTTAAAAAGAATTATGTAGAAGCCAGAATCAAACACCCAAAAGAGTGTTTACAGCAGCAAAGGGCTACAGAAAATTTTGTTCCAATACATCAGACATTAGTCTGGATCACACCAATGGTATTTAAATCGTTTTCACTACCATTGTGGTACAGTACTGTATTATACATTCACTACATTAATCCAGTAATATATATAATAATACTGTACTGTACACTGATAAACATGTCTTTTATTTACCTTATTGTGGTGAACAGAGCTGAAGTGGTCAGGCAGTCTGCACTGCTTCTGGCTTTATTGGACATTTCCTGATATGTAGGAATTTAGTCCAGTAGCTCCTCAAGTCCGATAAAAGCGAATTCCGGTCTAGTGAAGTCCGTTATATCGAGGTTTTACTGTATAAAGTAAGAGGCAGTAAATCCGAAGGAATGACAGAAAGTGTGTACTTCTCAAGAAATCTCTGCTAACTGAGGAGATGTTGGTGAAGGAGCGGGGGTGGGTGTATGCTGCTTGGCTTAGGTTAAGGTCTTTGCTGAATCCATGTCCATTACTGGCTGTGAGGTGGGAAATTGTAGGTCCATAATCAGTACCATTCTCCATCACAACCGACTGAGTGTATGTCATGCAGTATAATTGTGTGCAGGAGGGTTGAACACAGCAGTTTTGACTGTACTCCAAGAGCTTATTTGCATTTCTTTGAGAGCAAAAAAGTGAGTTGTAGGCTATGGGAACACATCAATGCTTGTAGCTCAGTTTTGCCATTTTGGTTGACATGCTTTTGTTCCATGGGACACCTCAGATATTTCTCATAGAACAATTACAGTAATACCTCACTATAACGGAAAAATTGGGTCCCATGCCATTCTGGAAGAAGTGAAATTCCGATAAAAGCATCATCTGGACTTTCCCCAGCTAATCTGGACTTTTTTCAATATATCAGACATTAGTCCGGATTGCATCAATGGTTTTTAAACTGTTTTCACTACCATTGCGTTACTGTACTGTGTTATACCTTCACTACGTTAATTATATGGTATAATATATATATAATAATACTGTACTGTACACTGATAAACGTGTCTTTTAATTACTTTATTGTGGTGAACATAGCTGAAGTGGTCAGGCAGTTTGGACTGCTTCTGGCTTTATTGGACATTTTCCTATATATAGGAATTTAGTCTGGTAGCTCCTCGAGTCCGATAAAAGCAAATTCCTGTCTATTGAAGTTCGTTATATCAAGGTTTTGCTGTATTTCTAAAACAAATATATTCTCCTAGGACAAATATTTCTCCAAAAATAAATTTTCCTCCTTCAGCATTTATTCCTAGAATGGATATTTCATCTAGAACAATGACTGCCATCATCTGCCATCAACCGTGTACAGGAGTACCCTGATATGCAGTGGCTATGTATACCTATGACAGCTGGATTTTGAAACAATTTTTCCCTATCAGTTTCTCAAGAAATTGCAGAGATGCATTCCAGCCCCTATCCAAAACTCACGCAGTCATTTGACCAGTCCTGTGTATGTAGGAATATGTTTTTCCATTATACAGTAAAAGCTTGCATTGACAGACCATGATTTTATCAGTCTCTCCTCTCTACCCCTCTCAATTTTTCCTCCACTTTCTCTCTTCCTCTTTTCTCCTTTCCCTTTTCTTTCCTTTCCTCCTCCCATTTACTCGCTGTTATTCATTTTTGAATATCCAGACATTACAAAACAATAGAAAGAGAGAGAATTAAATAAAAGGAGGAAAATAATACAGTCTGTGCATCCATCCTGCAACTACTCAGTGGGTGAGATGATGTTTACTTTGGCCAGCATAGGCAAAACTGAACCTTTTGTGAGCTGTAGAAAGAAATGTTTTGCTCTCTCTCTCTCTCTCTCTCTCGACACATTTTTCTGAAGCATCTTCTGTGCCTCCTTTTTTGCTTTTAAGGCTACCTCTTTTCTTATCTAAGCTTCTATCACCCTCAGGTGTCATCAGTGTTGGAGAAACAAAGCTTTTTTTTTTTTTTTCCCCATCAATCTCTTTCAGAAGCAGCTACATGTGCCCGTCCAAGTTTTGTTTGCATAAGTGAACTTTGTCTCTGAAACCAGTGGAAAAATAAACGGATTAATCCTGTGATCATTTTGTGAAATGTGGTACAAATCTTTCTTTTTCTCTTCACCAGCAACCTCGGTATTCCACGTTAGTGTCATTCCTGCAGCCATTTCGCAACACACTGTGGATCCTAGTCATGGTGTCTGTGCATGTGGTTGCCCTTGTACTCTACCTTCTTGACAGGTTTAGTCCCTTTGGCAGGTGAGGTATTACTGTAATCCACCAAATTTCCCCTATTGTACAATATGTAAATATGTTAATGATAAAGCTGTTCATAATTGGTCTGATTATATTATTCATTTGCCTCTTTTGTTCCTTTGATAACATATATATATATATTTTTTTAAGTACACTTTTCTTTATTTATATGAAGCGTGTATGGGTGTTGCAGGTACAAAGTAGCCAACACAGATGGAACAGAAGAGGATGCACTCAACCTCTCCTCAGCCATCTGGTTTGCTTGGGGAGTTTTGCTCAACAGTGGGATTGGTGAAGGTAAGCCTAACTTCTAAGATGATAATGGAATTACAAATACAGTACTATGAAGATAATGACTGTCCATCACCATAATCAGTATGAAAAGATCGTAGGGATCAGCGTACTCTACTTTCTGTTATATGAGTTTATGGCTAATATTTTGGTACAGTTAAATACAGGTAACTGGAGAATATAGGTACACTTACTCCTGTTCAACTCAAGGATATACTTATAATGGTGGGTGCTCACCATCCACTCACTCAATATAGTGCTGCATTGGATGTCTGCCCTTTCCTCTCTTCTATCCTTCCTCTTTTGTCTTTCTTTCCTTCATGGTTTCCTTTTTCTTCTGCCAGTGGGTGATTTACACTCCCTCTTCTTTCTTTCTTTACTTCATTCTTTCCTCTTCCCTTTGCCTATGGGTGACTCTACACTGAGTGACGAGCCAAATGGTTTTCAGTACACCAGGAAACCATTTACTATGCTGGATGGCAACCATATAATGAAATTATGGTGCCTGGTAGTTTAGTGGGTAATTAAGGTGCTCCAATCCGATTGAGCCTGTGTAGGTTTGTATCCAAAGGGTGATTGGGGTTTATTGCCCACTTAATGCTACTCAGGGATGAGTGAGGCTGGTTACTCTCATAGTAAATATCAGGACCTACTTGCTTAGCCCCAGGTTCCTACGCTCTGTATGGGGTGACATTGGATTGGATGATGGATGGATGGATTTAATGGTGGCCAATGCCAGATGATTTAATTAATTTTAGAAATGCTTTAGGGTGAAGGGGTTAAGTGATGTGAATTAGAGTACCTGGTACCCCCATAAAAATATAATCTTGATTCATTGCAAGTGCAGTTGCAGACAAATAAAGCAACAATATTAACAACTGTATTTGGCATCACAGCCCTGCTGGTATATGCATAGCACCACTGCAGTACTATCCAGTACTAATGATACTGATCATGTGTTTGACAGGCACTCCACGTAGCTTCAGTGCCAGGGTGTTAGGGATGGTGTGGGCTGGATTCGCCATGATCATCGTAGCTTCATACACTGCCAACCTGGCTGCCTTCCTTGTGCTGGACCGGCCCCAGACATCACTCACCGGTATCAACGATGCCAGAGTAAGATATATTACTCTTTTTGATGCCTTCATCTTTTCATCATAATACCTTTATCCATTTCATCTAACAGTCTTATCAAGGTTCATGACATACACAGAAAAATACAGGTACAGTGCATCATACAGTAATTATTAACTTGATTATACAGAAGATTCATCAGATATCAGTAGCCTTTATTGTCTATCCGAACTTAACAAGGACGTGCAAGTATTCTGTATTGCAGTCTAATGAACGGCTGTTTTTCTTTTATCCTACTTAAAGTACAGTGATTCATAGAGTAAGCAAGGTAATTGGGGAATGGATATATGTTAGAAAAGTACAGTACAACATGCTGTTGAGTGTTTGTAATGAATGACATGAATTGTCCTGTGAATGACATTATGGATTGTTACAGAATACTTGAGGCAATGATTATGAACCAAAGACATATGTTGGGAAAGGAAGTTAATGTACTTGTATTTGTATTTAATAATTTAAGCACAAATGGACACAAAGATATGTGATACAGCAAGACTAAAGACAATGGTGAAAGGAGCCTGATTGATTATGAGCTTGTAGAAGGGTGATTGGGAGTGTTGATGTGAGAGGTGTATCTGATTTTATGAATATGGTATGCAAGATAAAACTGAAAGGAGCATGGTGGATGAAGAGAAAACTGGTCATAGTGATAGACAAAGTGGAGAAGCTAAGAAACAGAGCAGTAGCAGTCAGTACCAGGTAAAGGTAGAAGAAAAGTCAATGAATTAAGAGGAAAAGGATATGGAAATTTAGTGGAAGCATCAAGTGAGTGTTTGGTTAGCAATGATAAAGTTGTGTGTGATGTTGCTAGGGTACAGCTAGTAAAAGGTTTACAGCTTGGCAGAGTACAGAGGCTGAAGTAGCAGTAGGGGAATAGAGAAGGTCGCTAGAATATATGCAAGCAGGTACTTCAACAAACAAGCGATGAGGCTCTGGCACACCTAATGTTTGACTTGGCTTGTATCTCTGACTGGGGTAAAAATAATCTTGTTTTAATGCATCAAAGACTCGGTTCTTTTTAATGCATCAAAGACTCAGTTCTTACATCTGTCAGCGGGACAAAATCTTCCACAGGAGTACCCACTAATGTTTAATTATATCCAGCTTAATCCTGCATCATCCTTAAACATACTTAGGATTTCATTCTCTCAGAATTTATCATGGAAAGATCATATTGCATCTCTTGTAAATTCAACTTCCAAGAGATTAGGTGTGCTAAGATGACTCTGTACCTTCTTTACTCCCGCACAGTTGTTGACTTTATACACTGATTTTATTCGCCCCTGTGTAGAGTACAGCTTTCATGTGGGGAGGCATCCCACATACAGCTCTTCTCAATAGGGTGGAGTCAAAGGCTTTTCGTCTCATCAACTCTCCTCCTCTTACTGGCTCCCTTCAACCTTTGTCTCTTCACTGCACTGTTGCATCTTTATCTCTTTTCTGTCGCTACATCAGTGGTCGCTGCTCCTCTGAACTGTCTCCACCTCTACGACGTGTGTGTAGCACCTGTCTAGCAACTAATTCTCATCCCTTTTAATGCAAGAGTTAACCGTTATTGGTTTTCGTTTTTGTTTTTGTTTTCGTTTTCAAGGCTCCAACATGCTTGCATGTGTCGGCCTTGGTCACCTAATGGCGGCTCTCCACGCTGCACGATCCATTGCAACCTCCCTGTTCAGTCCCTTAACCCTAAGGTCACACTTAATGACCTCGTCCCATGTCTTTCTCGGTCTACCCCTCATAACCCCACCCCCAATATTAACACTTCTCACCTTCCTCACCCAATTATCATCCCCCATCCTCTCCACATGTCCAAACCACCTCAATCTACCTCTCCTCATCACAACACCAATACATTCCAGTCCCATCCTACCTCTCAACTCTTCCATTGTAATCCCAGCCCCTCCAGGCCTTGGATGCAGGGACGCACTGCACATCCACCTAATCATTGTAATTTCTGTACGTCTGAGCCGGCGAATTTCTTCCTCCTTCACTGCCCAGGTCTCACTACCATACAGCATTACACTCCTAACACATGCTGCATACAAAGACCCCTTAGCACGTAGAGAGAGCCCTCTTAATGTCAGGAGAGGCAAGAGTTCCCTGAGCCGGCGAATTTCTTCCTCCTTCACTGCCCAGGTCTCACTACCATACAGCATTACACTCCTAACACATGCTGCATACAAAGACCCCTTAGCACGTAGAGAGAGCCCTCTTAATGTCAGGAGAGGCAAGAGTTCCCTGAACTTCTTCCAACCACTTCTCACCCTAGCCACAGAGGTAGCTCTAGCCCCACCTCCAGCACACAACATGTCTCCCAAATAACAAAACTCTTCCACACACTCAAGAGATTCACAAGCAAGTTCAATCCTTTCACGTCTGACAATCGCCACCTGCTCACCCCGGCACGCCATACACATAAAATCAGCATTATCTCGCAGTCTACCTCTGATACCACTACATCTCTTATGCACCCATTTATCACACACACTGCACAAGATGGAATTACTTCCTACGCCCTTGTGGCAAACTGCACATGGCCACTCTCCCTCGTCTTTGACAGTACCGCCACCAACCCTAGATATCATCACTTTTGTTTTATCTGCATTTACCCTTAAACCCTTTTGCCCCATACCATCTCTCCACTTCCTAAACCTTTCCTCCGCCTCCCTTTCGTTCTCTGCAATCAACACCAAATCATCAGCATATAACAACTCCCATGGGAGTCCGTTTCTAAAGTCACGTGAAAGGGCTTCAAGTACCATGATAAACAACATGGGACTCAAGACTGACCCCTGATGCACACCAACATTCACGGAAAACTCATCACTAATCTCCATTCACTCTCACGTGGGTGTGAGCACCCACATACATGGCCATAACCACCCTAACCAGTCACTCCTCCAAGCCAAGCTTTCTCATTGCCCACTTCACCACCTCCCTAGGGACTCTGTCAAAGGCCTTTTCCAAATCAACAAAAGCAAAATAAAGATCCCTTCTCCTACCAATATATTTTTCCTGAAGCTGTCGAACAATGAATATGGCACCAGTGGTCCCCCTACCTGGCATAAACCCAAACTGCATCTCATCAATATTCACTCTTTCTCTAATCATACCTTCTAAAACTCTCTCCATTACCTTCATTATCTGATCTAAAAGCTTTATACCTTTATAATTTCCTCTTTCCAGGGCATCACCCTTCCCTTTATACACATTTACAATTACACTCTTCAGCCAGTCATCGGGGACAACACACTCATAAATAATCCTGTTTATCAGGTCAGTGACTAAACTCACCCCTATATCGCCTGAGGCCTTCAGCATTTCGGCAGTCAACCCAGACACACCTGCTGCCTTCCCCACCCTCATCCTGCCTATTGCCTCACTCACAGTAGCAGTATCAATCAAAGGCCAAGGGCCAGACACTGGATCTGCTGGCTCCAAACCTTCCCTGTCCCAGTCAAACTCCTCATTCAACAACCGGTTATAATGCTCTCTCCATGCATCTTTAATATCCTCACTGTTCACCACTACCCCTTCCTTCATCATTCTTCACACACTGCTCACCTATGATATCCCGATTATCCCTCTTCACCTGACCTGCCACCCTAAATATATTTTTCCTTTCCCCATGATTTAGGTTATCAAGTAATTGTCTCTGTGACTTAGACTTTGCCCTGTATACCTCTCAGCCCTACGCTTGGCAGCCAAATATTCCTCTTTGCTACCACCCTTCTTCCATTGCCGGAAAAGCCTTCTTTTCTCCTTAACTGCAGCTTCTACACCCTCATCCCACCACCAAGTTACTTTATGTCTTGGTGGTCCTCTTGTCCAGCCGCATGTTACATCAGTAACTCTCAAGAAATTGTTCTTGAGAGCTCTGTACTGTTCATTAACGACTCTGTCTACAGCTCCCTGTTCAGCCACCACTCTCCTCAACTCGCTATAGAAGGCATCCCTTACTACTTGGTTTTTCAGCTTCCATATTTTCCTCCTAGGTACATAAGTCCTCTTTTTCATCACTTGTTCTTTAAGCACCAAATCACAAAGCAATAGTTTGTGCTGCTGCACACACTCCTCACTTCCTATAACTTTAACATCCCTCAGTAACCTCCTATCGGCCCTCCTAACCAGAAAATAATCTATCTGACTGCTATTTCCCCCAGACTCATACGTAATTAACCTACAGTCTCTTTTCCTAAAATATGTGTTGCACACAATCATGTCCGTTGCCTCCCCAAACTCGAGTATCCTTTCCCCTTCTGCATTCCTTAGACCATACGCACATCCCCCATGCACTCCTTCATAACCTTGTGCTGCATCACCTACATGACCATTTAAGTCCCCTCCCAAAATCACTATCTCATCATCCCGCATACCACCCACTACACGTATTAAATCATCCCAAAATCTATCTTTTTCTGATTCATCCAGTCCTGCCTGTGGAGCATATGCCGATATAATCACAGCTATCTTTCTTCCCAACAGAATTTTCACTACCAATATCCTATCGCTTACTCTCAAAACATTCATAACATATTCCACCCATTTCTCCGCAACCATCACACCAACACCTCCATATCCGTCTGTCCCCCCCTGCCAAAACAACTTATAGCAGCAGTCCTTCCCAACAATCTTTCTGGCTGATCCACCCCTGTACTGGACTTCCTGCAAACACGCCACATCCACCCACCTCCTACTGAATGCCTCAACGACTTCCCCCGCTCTTCCCCTCAAACTTCCCACATTCCATGAACTCACCCTCATCCCCATGGGTGATTTACTGTCCTCAGGCTTGCTTTGAAACTTATTTTGTTTTGTCATCTTCAGTATTAATAAAGGGGGACAGACACAGCACAGGTCCCACTCACTGCACAGTCCCAGGTCCAGGCAATGGATCTGGGACCCCTAGCCCACCAGCTTACCAGTGGCTGTGGTAGTGGCCTCGGGGCACCCTGCCAGGACAGCTGCAGGGACACCCTCCAAGCGCGTCTTGGCACTGCAACTATCCTGCCATTATACACCCACTGATAGGGCAGCCTCCTGGGGCGCTACCCTAGGTTCGGGCCCCTCTCTATTGGGCGGAAGCGGCAGTCCTTTATTTATGCAACAGGTCTTTTGTTGAACTATCTCCCTTTGTCTGTATTTCCTACTTCCTATGATCTGCAGTCTTTCAGATGCATTGTGTCCAGGCTTCTCAAAATTATTGGATATTGAATTTGGCCCTCTGTTGTATTGTTTTTGTTTTTTTTCTTGGAAGGACCGGTGTGGGCTCCTGGCCTTTGGTTTCTTCTTCCTTGCATTTAATATATATATATATATATAATATAGGTTTCTTTTTCAAGAATACTCCCCCAGTATCCCTGCTTGTCGTAAAAGGCGACTAAAAGGGTTGGCGGAGAGTTAGAGCCCCTCCCCGGAAAACAACTAACTAAAAAAACAAACAATAAGCCTCAGACAAGGACTGACCAAACGATGACGACCAAGGACCGGACAAAGGACTTGGTAATGGGTACTTGGAATGTAAGAGGAGCGAATGATGAGGTGAAAGAGAGAGAGATTGTCCAGGTGCTTGAGGGTGCGAAAGTGGATGTATGGGGAATAACTGAAACAAAATGGAGAGGAGAAAGTGTGAGAGAATGGGAGTATGGATGGGGTATATGTGCAGGAGTAGGTGAGAATGAGAGGGCGAAGGAAGGAGTATATATAGTTGTGAGTAAAAGATGGAAGAAGATCATAAGACAGTATGGATCAGTTGGGTCAAGGATTGTGTGGGTAAAGTTGAAAGTTGGAATACAAATGTGGGCGATTGTGTGTGTGTATGCGCCAACGCAAGATCGTGCTAGAAGAGTGAGAGAAGAGTTCTGGACAAATGTAGAAGAGTGCATGGAAACGTTTGGAAGGAATGAGAGAGTGTTTTTGATTGGTGATATGAATGGTAAAGTTGGGAATGTGAAGGTGGATGGAATAGTTGGTGAGTGGGTAGTGCCTGCTGAGATAGATGAGAATGGGAGTGCATTAGTGGACATTTGTGCTGGGAGGGGGTTGGTGGTAGCCAATACCCTCTTCAGGCATAAAATGATCCACAGGTATACATGGCGAGTGATGAGAAGGGTGGGTGGTGAACTGAATGAAAGGAAGGCAATGATTGATTATGTGTGTGTGGATGAAAGGATGCGAAGATGTGTCATGGATGCAAGAGTTTATAGAGGTTGGGGGAGTGGACTTTCTGACCACTACTTGGTGGTGGCCAGAATCAAGGTCCAATTAGAATGGAGAAATAGAAGAAGGGAAAGACGAGAGGAAGGAGTAGTTGCAAGGAGAGTGGAAAGGTTACAAGAGGATGAGAAAAAGGCAGAGTATAAGAGAGAAATGGAGGAACGATTGGGCAAATATGAATTGGAGCAGATGGGAGACGTAGAAGGTGTGTGTAGCATATTTACAGAAGAAATATGTGCAGCATGTGATGTGGTGTGTGGAAGGAAGAGAAGATGGAGGGGAGTGCAAGGAACAGCGTGGTGGACTGAAGAGGTGAAACAGGCTGTGGCACAAAAGAAGAAAGCATACAATGAATGGATGAGAAATAGGGGCGTGGAAGAAGTTGAGAGGCGGAAGAGAGAGTTATATGTAGAAAGAAAGAGAGAGGTGAAAAGATTAGTAAGAGAGAGTAAGAAGAGAGTGGATGAGGAATTTGGAAGGAATTTGAGTGTAAAGTGGAGGAACTGTAAGAAAGTGTTCTGGAGAGAGGTGAAAAGAGTAAGACAGGGTGGAAGTGAAGTTAGCAGGGGAGTGAAAGATAAAAATGGTAGATTACTAGTGGAGAAGGGAGAAAAAGTGAGCAGATGGAGAGAACACTTTAAGGAATTGTTGAACGTAGAGGATGGAAGTAATGCGAGTATAAGTGGCTGGGGAATGGCTGGGAGAAGGAGGGAGGTGAGAAGACAGGAAGAAATCAGTAGGATAGAAGTTGTGGAAGCAATGAAGAAAGTTAAATCTGGGAAAGCCCCAGGAATTGATGGAGTGTGTGGTGAAATGCTGAAGCATGGGGGAGAGATAGTAGTAGAATGGATGTGGAAGATGTGCAGATTAGCCTGGGAGGAAGGTAGAGTCCTGGAGGATTGGAAGTCAGGTATAATTATTCCCTTGTACAAAGGAAAAGGGGAAAAAGAAGTGTGTGGTAATCATAGGGGCATTTGTCTTCTTAGTATAATAGGAAAAGTGTATGGTAGGATACTTATTGACAGAGTTAGAGAAAGAACAGAGAAATTAGTTGGAGAAGAGCAGGGAGGCTTTAGGAAGGGAAGAGGTTATATAGATCAGATATTCATTCTTAGATCTTTAGTGGAAAAATTTCTAGAGAAGGGAAAGAAGTTGTATGCGGCTTTCATGGATTTGGAGAAAGCATATGACAGGGTGGATAGACAAGGATTGTGGAAAGTGTTAAGAATATATGGAGTAGATGGGAAGTTGTTGAATGCTGTGAAGAGTATGTACGATGGTGCGAAGGCTGCAGTGCGTGTGGATGGTGAACTAAGTGAATTTTTCTCTTTGAAAGTTGGTTTGAAACAGGGATGTGTCATGTCTCCATGGTTGTTCAATCTGTACATGGATGGGGTAATAAAAGAGGTACAAGGTAGGGTAGTGGATGTTGGAGTGGCCCTGGTGAGAGAGGATAGTGTTTGGAAACTCCCTGTACTGTTGTTTGCAAATGATACTGTGTTGTTGAGTGAAGACGAAGGGGAGCTGCAAGGCTTGGTGGATGAGTTTGGGAGAGTGTGTAAGAAACGGAATCTGAAGGTGAATGTAGGGAAGAGTAAAGTGATGGTCTTTGAGAGAGGTGAAGTCAGTGAATGTACAGCGAGGTTGGATGGTGAGAAATTGGAAAATGTGAGTACGTTTAAGTACTTGGGTAGTGTGATGAGTAAGGATGGAGGTTTGGAGGGTGAAGTGCTTGAAAGGGTACAGCAGGGAAGAAAGGTTGCTGGTTCTTTGAAAGCAGTGATAAGAAACAGGGAAGTGAGCATGGATGTGAAAAAGTTACTACATGACAGTATTGTGATACCAACTCTAACGTACGGAAGTGAAGCTTGGACGTTGTTGGAAGGACACAAGTCAAGAGTGAGAGCAGTGGAAATGAGTTATTTATGAGGAGCCTGTGGAGTCACATGGAGAGATAGGCTGACGAATGAAGATATAAAGGAACGTTGTGGTGTTGATGTGGATGTGATAGGGAGCGTTATGAGGAACACACTGAGGTGGTTTGGCCATGTGGAGAGGATGGAGGGTGAAAGACTGACGAAGAGAGTGTATGTGAGTGAGGTGGAGGGGGGAAGAGGGAGGGGGAGGCCGAGGATGAGATGGAGGGATGGGGTGGAGAGGTATATGAGAGAGGGGGTGTGAGTTGGGAGCAGGGCAGTGAAATGGCGGGGCCAGGGCTACTTGGAGGCGATTTGTTTGTGGCCACCCCAAACGGGATTGAGGCGTCTGGCAATAGATTGATAGATAGATAGAATATATATATATATAATATATATATATATATATATATATATATATATATATATATATATATGTATATGTATATATATATATATATATATATATATATATATATATATATATATATATATATATATATATATATATATATATATATATATATATATATATATATATATATATTTATTTATTTATTTTGGTGTGAGACTTTGGTTTGACATGAAAACAAAAAGTCAAGAATTAGCTCCAGCCTCACCTTCAGTGTCTAACATGTTTCCCAAATAACAAAGTGCCTCCACACTCTCAGGAGACTCTCCAACAAGATCAGTCCTTTTGTGCACTACAGTCTCTTTGTGCTGTCCTCAACACACCACACACACAAAATCAGCATTATTTCACAGTCTACATCAAGTACCACTACGGCTCTAATGCACCCACTTATCACAAACTCTGCACAAGATGGAGTTACTTTCTACAACTTTGTGGCAAACTGCACATGGCCACACTCCCTTTGCTTTGACAGTACCACTACCAGCCCCAAATATCATCACTTCTGTTTTATCCACATTTATTCTCAAACTTCACGTGCCCCATTCCATCTCTCCGCTTCCTAAAATCTTTCCTCCACCTCGCTTTTATTTTTTGCAATCAACACCAAGTCATCAGCATACAACATCATCCATGGGAGTCCACTTCTGAAGTCATAAGAGAGCTACAAATACCATGACAAAGAATGAGGGGTTCAAGACTGACGCCTGACGCACAGCAGCTTTCACGGAAAACTCATCGCTCAAATTTCCATTCACTTTCACCTGGGTGGGAGCACTCACTTATGAGGTCTGTTCAGAAAGTATCCGACCTTTGGCTGTGAAAGAGTAGATAGCTAACCTGTTGAGCTAGGACACTAATCCCCCTCCAAGAAGGACTCTTCTGATTTGACACACGTAGCCCAGCATTCTTTATACTGCCTGAAACATTTTTCAAAGTCAGATTTTGGTATCTCCTGCAGGTACTTCATTGCATTCGTCATAATCTCTTTTCTTGTCTCAAATTGGGAACCCTTCATTGGAGTTTTGAGCTTGGGAAATAGCCAAAAGTTGCACTGAGCCATGCTTTGTGAGGAGGGAGCCTGCTAGGCGTGTGGGATGTTGTGCTTCGCCAAAAATTTATGAATCAGTTGAAAAGAATGGGCCGGGGCATTGTCATGGTGCAGCTTCCAACTGGCCACTTTCCAAAGGTCTGGTCTGTTCCATTGAACTACGTCACAAAGACAACGGATAATGTTGAGGGAGTAATGTTAGTTGACAGCTAGACCGTCTAGTGCATATTTGTGATGCACACCACCATTGTAGTCGAAAAAAACTGTCGGCATGTGGGCGCGTTTCACCATGCTGCGGGCCTGTCGTGCTTTTTTGGCCTAGGTGACCCTGTATGCTTCTACCGGAATGATTGTGCTGTGGTTTCTGGGTTGTACCCATACACACACGTCTGATCTCCAGCGATAACAGCCTTCAGAAAGTCTGGATCATGATTTGCATACTTTGACATGTCTTGAGCAATATTTATTCGAGAGAAGAGATCATGACGAATGCAATGAAGGACCTGCAGGAAATACCAAAAACTGACTTTAAAAATGTTTCAGGCAGTGGAAAGAATGCTGGACTGCTTGTGTCAAGTCAGAAGCTTTGAGGGGGAATTGTGTCCTAGTTCAACAGGTTAGCTATTAATTTTTTTAACCGTAAGGTCAGATACTTTCTGAACAGACCTCATACATAGCCATATCCACTCTAACCAGCCATTCCTCGAAGTCAAAGTTTCATTGCCCACTTTACCACCTCCTGAGGGGCTTTGTCAAAATCCTTCTCAAAAAAAAAAAAAAGAAAAAAAAAAAAGGTCTGGTCTGTTCCATTGAACTACGTCACAAAGCTCTCTTTTCTTTCCTATATACACCCTCTCGTCCAACACGTGTTTGTCCGGCACGATTCGCGTCCAGCATGGAGAGCAAAAAATTAGTACGATTTAATATGATTTAAATACTATAAAATGGGTGCGTAAGCATAACACTGACGAAGCTTCGAGAAGTGGGCTAAATCCGCAGAGTTCGCCTCTAACACAATCACCCCTGGTCCAACACGGTCATACTGGACGTTCCCGTGACGCTGACTCAAAACTTCCGATCAAGTAGCCTTCCCCGCCTGTTATCGTGACGTGATCGTGATGTCACTCATTGAAAAACACCTCTGCTCCCATGTGATGTTTTGTTTAAATTTCTTCCGCCACAGCGCCACTCAGTCGCATAATTCACATTGGACGGTGCTTTTTTCATGCTTCATTTTCTGCCCTTGCTACTGCATTTTACCCTGCTCACAATGCCTAGGAATCCTTCTGAGAACCCCAAGAAGCGATGGCACCTCCCTCAGGCCACCAAGCTAGAATTCATCGAGAGGCAGAAGAAAGGGGAGAGGAATTTCAAAGGATTTATGAGGGAGGTTGAGGAGGAGCAGCAGCCATTATCCGCTAGTGATGCCAGCAGCCATCCTCCAGGGACCCAGTAGGACTACCTACAGCCTCAAATATCACCTTCCATTCCCAGCAAGCCCACCAACACTATCCTAAAAGGTTAGTTATCATTCATAGTACAGTACCATTTATTATAATTACAGTAGTACCAATATATGTATAGGTATATGGTAGGTATTTAGGGTGACTTTATGTAGGGTTGCTGACATAATTCATTTTTCCTCATGAGCTGTGATGTTTGTCCAACACGGGACCCGTGCATGACAATATTACTGTGTTGGACACGAGGGTACTGTATTTTTCTTGAGTCTGTCGGAAATGAATATTTCATCAATCGTCCCTTTGCCTGGCAAACCCAAACTGCATCTCATCAGTATTCACTCTTTCCCTTATCATGCCTTCAAGGACTCTTTCTCCATTACCTTCATTATCTCGTCCAAAAGTTTTATACCTCTATAATTTCCTCTTTCCAGGGCATCACCCTTCCTCATATACACATTTACAATCTCACTTGTCAACCAGTCACCTGGGACAGCACACTCATATATAATCGATTTTATCCAATCAGTAACTAAATCCACTGCTATATCTCCTGAGGCCGTCGGCATTGCAGCAGTCAACCCAGACACACCCACCACTCCATCCCAAGCTTCATCCTACCTATTGCCATAATCACAGTAGCAGCATTAATAAAAAGCCAGGTGCCAAACATTGGACCCACTGACTCCAAACCTTTCCTGTTCCAGTCAAACTACTCATTCAGCAGTCATTTATAATGCTCTTTCCATATGTCCCTAATAACCTCACAGTCCATCGCTAACTTTCCTTCATCATTCTTGATACACTGCTCACTTGTGATATCCCTGGTTTCCCCCATCTTCTGATTTGCCACCTTAAATACCATATTCTTCCTTTCCACATTATTTAGGTTATCCAGTAAAAATCTGAGATGCAGATTTTACCCTACATACCTCCTTTCTAGCTCTATCCTGGCAGCCAAATATTCCACTCCTTTTCCATTTCCAGAAAAGTCTTTATTTCTCCTAAACTGCCACTTCAACACCCTCATCCTGCCACCATGTTACCTTATATCATGGAGGGCTCCTTATTTATCCACACACTGAATCAATAACTCTCAAGAGACTGTTTTTGAGAGCTCCATACTGTTCATGAACAATTCTGTCAGCAGTTCTCTGTTCAGTTACAACTCTACATGTCTCTTTATAGAAGGCATCCCTAACTGCATGGTTTTTCAACTTCCATATTATCTTCCTGGGTGCATAGATGGTCCTCTTCTTCACCAGCTGCACTTAAGCATCATATCACATATCAGTAATTTGTGTTGTTGCACACAGTCTTCACTCCTAACAACTTAACATCCTTCACCAACCTCCTATCAGCCCTCCTGACCAAGCAATAGGCAGTCTAGCTATTACAGTAGAAGTCCTGTTATTCGGCATCTATGGGACCGGGATGATGCCGAGAAATTAGATTTGCCGAATAATCAAAAAACCTACCCACTCAGAACCTTAAATATATTGGTGAACACTGTCATCACCACTTATGGTAATACAACTGTGTTTGGAGAGAGTACTAAATACTGTACAACATTGCAATGAATACAGTACTATACCTGAATCTGAAATATATACCTAAATTAGTGAACATATACAAGTGTAATGACACAGTAGGCCTACAAGTTAGATAACACTTCCTGGATGGCTGAAATGATACAGAATATTACCTACCAGCTCAGTACATCACTTGTATTGGTGAACTCATCACTACTTATATTATTACAGATATGTTTGGAGTGAGTACTAATACAGTACTTTTACCAAACAAAATAAAATAGTCGGAAAATTACATAAAATAAAGTGAAGGAATATGAATTGGTGAGGTCTTTCTAATGAAAGTTAAACGTACATTTAGCGCTCATTCTTTTGTCCGTTTTTTTGTTTACATGTGAGAGGGAGAGTATTGATGCAAACAGTAATGTATTCCATTAACCCCTTAATAACCTCGGGCATTGAACAACCCTTTATAGTACCGGTGTCAGTGATGTCAAGTTAGTGAGCTATGAAAAAACTGTGAACAGTTATGGGAAGGGAACCAAGGTCACTGGTATGTTTACACGACTCTGTGCTACGATTACAAGCAGTAAGGGGGTCTGTTAATCTCAGATGTTTTCGCCCATTTGGTAAAGGCTCCATAACTTTGTAATTTCTCCCGTGAATCATAGCGAATCATAGCATGGGTTTAGGAAGCTAAATAACACATTTCTAGGTGCGCCAGACGATTATCTTCACATCTTTAAGAAAATGGAAGAAATTTAATCTCTCTTTGAGTACGTAGAATAAGTTTCTTTCATTCTTCTGAAATAAATTTATTTTTCTTATAGATGTGAAGATAATTGTCTGACCCACCTAGCAATGTGCTATTTAGCTTCCTAAACCCATGCTATGATATCGCTATGAGTCACTGAAAAATTGATAAAGTTACGATGTACTTACCAAATGGGCGAAAACATATGAGATTAACCGACCGCCTGACTGCTTGGAATCGTAGCTTAGAGTCGTGTAAACATACCAGTGATCTTCATTCCCTCCCCATAATTGTTCAGTTTTCTTTATAGCTCACACTATCTTGACATCACTGACATCGGTACTGGAAAGGGTTGTTCAGTGCCGGAGGTTATTAAGGGGTTAATGGGATATATTACTGTTTGCATTAATACTCTCTCTTTCACGTTAAACACAAAAACGAACAAAAGAATGAGCGCTAAATGTACGTTTAACTTTCATCAGAAAGATCTTAACAATTCATAATCCTCCAGTTTATTTTTAAGTATTTTTCTGACTTTAGGTTAGGTTAGGTTTCATTAAATTATTAGGTACTGTACAGTTAAACTCAGTTAGGTTAGGTTTATTTAAACAGGACATTCCCTTCCACCATTATGCTGAGGAATAACAATACTAGAGCTGTCACAGCCGTACAGCTAAAAACAATGGGGAAACTGATTTAACAAGCAACATTTATGGGTAATGCATTACAGTATCAGTGGTTAATGGGCTACGCAATTACTGGTAAATGTCATTTTCAGGAAGGCGTCAAGAATGAACGAATTTCAAGAATTAGAGAGGATGCTTGGAACGTAACCTTCGCTATTTTGGTGGGGGTGGTTACTTTACTGTATGATACTGTGCAATATTGTAATCAATACAGTACTATACCTGAATCTCAAAAAATATAGAAACTAGTGAACATACACTGTAATGAAACATTAGGCCTACAAGTCACAGATAACACTTCCTGGACTGCCGAGATGATTCCGGACATCTGCCGAACAATCAGTGATTTTCGTAAATGGGACTATTTCTCAAAACTGCCGAAATGTCAGATCTACCGAATAATCAGCTGCCGAATAATAGGACTTTTACTGTACTACCCCAAGACTCGTATGTAGTCAACCTACATTATTTTTTCATAAAATGCGTGTTGCACACACTCATGGTCATTGCCTCTTCAAATTCGAGTATCTTTTCTCCTTCCGCATTCCTCTTACCATATGCACATTCCCGTGTACCCCTTCATATCCTTGAGCTGCTTCACCCATGGGATTGCTACTTTTTCTGTCTCTCATTTTTGTCATAAGTCAGGTAAAATAAGGGAGAAGACAGACCACAGGTCCCACCCACCTGCAGAATTCTAGGTTCAGACGTGGGACCTAGGACCCATAACCCACAACTGTGGTCAATAACTATGGCAGTGACCTCAGGGCACCCTGTCAGGACAGTTACTGGGACACCCTTCAAGCATGCTTTTGCACTGTAATTGCCCAGCCATTACACACTCAGTGATATGATAGCCTCCTGGAGTGCTACTCCAAGGTTAGGCCATTCTGTTTTGAGTGGAAGCAGCAGCCTGGGAGTCACAATGCCCTATTCCCTCTGGCACAGATTTGAACCCCATTGCACCCCAGTCCCAAAATCTGTGCTGGTAGAGCCTGCACCATTCCTCCCCTTGTGTCTGCCCACCAGATAGCAGGGGCAAAGTTTTGTGGTCCCACGTCCTTGTTGTTATAAACCACAGTGACATAGTGGGGTATGTTGTGTAGTATGTAAAGTGCTTGTACGGTCATGTGGGATATTGTAGATAGAGAAATGTGTTTAGGAGAGTATGCTGGTTTACTCACCATGTTAGTGTCCAGCTGAAAAAGGTCAGCAAAGGAGGATGGTCATGATATCCTGATGGTTAGTGAGACAGGAGCTTCAGCTCCTTTAACACTAGCATTCCCATCCTCCTCAGGTGTACCAACCTGATTGGGTGGTGCTACAGAGATTTATTCTTGTTTACCTTCAGTCACGCCTTCAAAAGTATACAGCGAGCTTCCACATAACATGCGAATGTTGTCCCTGGGAGGTCCCTCTTTATGAGATTTTTGCATTATAGGGCCATATGTTGACATGTTAAAGGATTTCAAGGAACCCAAGCCAGCCCCAAGTTCACCTTTTGGGGCAATTTTCTGGGATTTTTCTCAGGACATTTACCTACCTAATAATGACTTGATTACATAAAAACACTGGAGGATTCCTTACCTTGAAGAGATTGTGGGCTTCCTTGGGGGAGGGGGAGTGGGGTTCTGAGGCAGGGCAGGACTCCTACTGGTCTCCAGATGGCCAAAAAAAAGAGCAAAGATAACACACAGCATGTGTGCAGCCAGAGCAAGGGGAGAGGGTAGGCTCAAGTGGGGTAGGGATGCTCAGTGGACTGTGATGACACCCCGTGCAGACACGTGACAGCCATACGTCATTGGCTGATGCAACCCACGCTATGACTGTGCTGCCCGCGTTGTCTGTTCCCATTGCGTTATGACCAATTTTTTCGCATAATGGCTTTTTTACCATAATTTGTGCCCTCAGGCAGCGTAATCCCTATTGTTGCAGCATAGTACATTTTTCAAAAAAATGGGCAGGTGTTTTAACCCGCGTTATATCTGTCATTTTCACGTTTTGACCATTTCCTGGCCTCAAAAGTTGCATTTCGTATTATGAGAGGTTTGCGCACTGAGATCGCGCATTAAGTGAGAGCTGACTGTATTTACACTTATGCTGTACATTGAAGTCCCAGGTTTAGCAACATCATCGTTTACAGTTTCATGGTTAGCGTTGGCCTGCAGATATTCTCAAACACCAGGTTTCGCACAAAAGCCCCTCCATTCATGGTGAGAAAAACGTAAACAAACTGCGCGCTCGGACTTCCCGGATTTGCTGACGCAATCAACAGTGAACTGGAGCACTTGGTCGGCCACAGACCAACAGTGTCTATTACAGAAATGTTGGAGTTGGAGGAGGACAATATGGAACAGCAGCAGTGAGTAGAGAAGCCAAAAGAAGACAACAAAACTCCAGCAACATCATCACTTTCATCGTGGTTGCTTCCTTTCAAAATTTGCAGGAGGAAGTCAACCTAGCAGAGTTTGCCAGCAAGTAAGAGTGCCTGTTCTGTGTTTCTGCATTACCAAAGCTGATAAACAATGTGTTAAATGAGAAAGTGAATGCAAGACGGCAAGCTCTGTAACCTGCTACCTTAGCCGACCCCGTGAAGTGGAAGAGGTGGAAAGCCCAGTGCAAGCAGCTGGGGCAGCTGAGCTTGGAGCACAACCCAGTAAAGATGCCATCATGGACCTGCTTGAGGATGAGGAGTTCTGTGGGCCTGCGCAGGAGCAGCAGACAGAAGAGATGCAGCGCAGGATGGATGTGTTGTGTGGAGAGGTGGAGGCAGCAGAGGCTGAGGAGGGTGGAGGTGCCAGAGGTGGCGGAGTGCAGTAACCTCACCACCTGCCTCAGAAATTACACCCCCATCCCTGCCATTAAGCACCTTACTCCAGCCTTCCAAGTGAGTTTCCGTGCCTCTTAAGTTAGTTGGCTATTTTAAATGGTTTGATCAACATGCATGGAAGGAAACAAACTTTTACTCAAAGACATGCAGTTATTACACTGCATTTGGCCAGTTTTTCATTAAGAAAATTTTCTTGAAGTTTTAATATAAACCAGAGGACTGTCAATGAATGAAAAATAAGGAAAACCTTGAAAATTTGCCGAGAGTTGGAGCTCCTTGGATAATGACAAACTTGTGTCATAGCCTAGTATCCTCAGTGTCTAAACAGTTGGCAAAAGAAATAAAATGCAAATATTCATAAACAAGCCACTGAGTTCAACACTTTCATATCAGCATTTTCAGTTAAGCAGGACACAGAGGTTTATTTTAAAAGAAGGATACTAGAGATAGAGCAAAAATTACGTGCATTTGTATTTCTAGAGTATAAGCTCATGCTTTCATCCTCTTCATTGCCTAGTGTACATAAAACCCTTCATATCTTATTACAGCTTAAAATAATTTTGCATCAGTTTGGAATAAAGTTGGTATAAGTGAAGGGAAGACAAGGAATAAAAAGCAGAATGGTCTTGCTGGTGCTGCAGGTAGGGTATCATTACTAAGATAAACTCCACTTGCGGCATCCTTATTGTTGCTGTATCATCACTACAGCAATTGAAAATAAGGTTGTGTATTGCAGTCACAAGAGTTTTCCTTAACTGGTCTTCGAAACTAGAGCATTCTGTATTTGAAATCCTGGGAAGCAAATACATCAGGAAAGGGGGTTACGCCGCACTCCGTGCACGGAGTAATACATTACACATTCGTTCAAATGGGAGACGTATATCTGAGTGTTAACTTCTAATATATCACTACCTCTTGTTATTCATTGTACCTAATTCTTAGCGTGATATACATTTTATTTTATATGACGTAATGGAGGCATAGAAGTTTTACCATAATTATATTCACCAAGTTTTCATTGAACGTATATCAGTGCAGTGACCGAAACAGTCTGAAACTCTACCATCACTCTTTTGGGGTGACTGCACAATAGATAGCACTCAGTAACACAAGGGCTTAATGGTGGTATGTCTAATGGCTATACTACACAGGTTTATCATGTGTTACTTTTGTCACCCTCTGTACAGTCACCCAAGAAGTGATGGCAGAATTTCAGATTGCTTCTGTCACTCTGCACTGCCATACGTTCAATAAAAACATTGAATGTAAGATAATAATTCTATGCCTTCATCATATAAAATAAAATACACTCACTTGATGTAGTGCTGCCTACTTCTTCCTTAGCCTTTATCATTCGTTTTCTGTGCCTGCCCTCCTCTCTTAACTATTTCTCCCATCTTTCCTGTCACTACTTATTGCTTTTCTTTCCATTACAGGTGGCTTTACATTGAGTGACAAGCCAAATGGTTTCCTGTAAGCCAAGAAACCATTTACAATGCTGGGTGGTAACCATATAACCGAACCATACGTGCTCCCTATGTGTCAAGTGGGTTGGTGGAGGGTTAGTGCCCCTCCCTGTAAAACAAGTAACTCAAGAGTCAAATGGTCACCCCGTACGGGATTATGGTGTCTGGCAATAGATAGATAGATAGACATATTATTATATCACGCTAAGAATTATGTAAAATGAATAACAGGAGGCAATGATATGAAAGATAACACAGATACGTTTCCCAATATGAATGAATGTGTAATGTATTACTCTGTGCACAGTGAGCAGTATAACCCCGTATTCCTGATTTATTTCCTTCCTAGGATTTCAAATACAGATGCTGTAATCTCGAAGACGATTTAAAGAAAATTCTTGTGACTGCAGTACACTACTCTATTTTCAAATGCTGTGGTGATGATATAGCAACAATAAAGTTGCCATAACAATGAAATTATTCTTAGTAATGAAATCCTACCTGTGGTAGCAATATCATTCTGCCTTTTATTCCTTGTATTCCCCTTACTTATAATGATTATAATTAACTACTTTATCCTCAGTTGACACTAAATTATTTTCAGTTGTAAGGAGGGATGACAGATTTTACCTTTTTCTCTGACACTAGGTAATCAAGAGGACCAAAACATGAGTTTATAAAGTCTTGCAGTGCAAAAGGACACACTTTTTGTTCAACCTTTTAATCTGTTATACCTTTCTTTTTAAATAAACTGCTGTGTCCTGCTTAACTGGAAATTCTGATTTGGAAGTTTTGAAATCAATGTTATGTTTATGAACCTTTGCATTTTATTACCTTTATGCACTGAGGATACTAAGCAGTGACGCAAGTTGGCATTCTCCAGGGAGTTCTGACTCTCGGCAAATTTCGAGGTTCTTTTTTTATATTTCATTCACTGATAGTCCTCTGGCTAATATTAAATCACCCAGAGATTTTTCTTAATGGAAAACTGGCCAAATGTAGTGTAATATCTGCATGTCTTTGAGTAAAAGTAGTCTCCTTTCGTGCTTGTTGATCAAAGCATTTAAAATAGCCTCCTGACTTAGGCTGCCTTCCCGCTTTCTGTTGTCGTCCATGGAGACATTGGAAACGGAAATAAATGACTAAATTATTCTGTAATATTGTAACAAATTATTTGATAAGTAATCTATCTATATATAGCCCGACGCCCTAATCCCACAAAGGGTGGCCGCAGACAAAACGCCTCCAAGTCGTAGTCACCCACCTTTTGACTACCCTCCGCCCAACTCACTCCCCTCTCCCTCATATACCTCTCAAGTCCATCCCTTCACCTCATCTTCGATCTACCCCTCCCTCACCCTCCCTTCACCTCACCTACATACACCCTCTTAGTCAGTCTTTCATTCTCCATTCTCTCCACATGTCCAAACCACCTCAGTGTATTTCTCCTAATTTTCTCAGTCACATCCACATCCAGCCCACAACGCTCTTTCACTTCTTCATTTGTCAACCTGTCCCTCCATGTCACTCCACATGCTCCTCTCAGGTAACTCATTTCCACTGCTCTCACATGATTTGTTCCCCTCTAACAAGGTCCACGCCTTACTTCCATACTCGTACGACGGGGTAGGGATCACAGTTCTGTACTATCATGCAGTGATTTCTTAACTTCCATACTCACTTTCCTGTTTCTCATCACTGCTTTCAGTGAACCAACAACCTTCCTTCCCTGCTGTACCCTTTCGAGCACTTCATCCCCAAAACTTCCATCCTTATTCATCACACTACCCAAGTACAATAAATCTTTGTTTTTCGCAGCTTGGATGTTCTACCAAAACTGCGCAAAATGCGGAATGTCAAAGTGTGAAGTTAAGAATCAATGGGGAAAACAGAGGTGCGTTGCGATGGGACATTTACCTACCCTATCAGAAAGTACTATGACACCAAACATGCCCTACTCAAAATTAAATGAAGAGTGTTTACTAGTGCTGAAACAACATAACACAATAAACATGTACCTGAAAAGACATTAAAACTGTTACAAAGAGCTGCAACACCAAAAATCCTTACCAGAAATAAAGTGAAAACTGGCTTGAGTGGCAAGTGAAAATGTGTTGAGGGTGGATGGACTAGTTCCCAGTGTCACTAACCAAGGATAAACTGCCACTTTTCACCAGATTATTTAATTTTCGACATCAAAGTCAGTTAACTAAACCCCGGTCATTTTATGAGCCCTCCTTGTCACTAAAAGGAAGGGAGAAATTATAACAACATCATTTTACTCACTGCTACAAGGAAGAGAGGCCGTAATATACCTGTCCTATCACTCCGGTACGGCCTGTGGACCCTCCAGTTAAACGTCGTCTGTGGCATTTTGGAGCCGCGGACTGGGAGGCCCTCAGGCAGTACTTCTTTGATTTTCCCTGGAATGATTATTGCTTCCATGGCCGGGAGCCATCTGAGTGTGCCTTGCGCATTACGGAGGTTATTCTCTCGGGCATGGAAGCTTACATTCCTTTCTCATATCCTTTGACTAACGCAAGAAAGCCTTGGTTTAATCACGCTTGTTCTAATGCTGTCCTCAACAAGGAGAGGGCCTACAAAAGGTACTGGAGCCAACCCACCCCTGAATCACATCATCTTTACGTTTCTGCCCGGAATCGTGCTAAGTCTGTTCTTCGCTCTACTAAAAGGAAGAGAGGCCGTAATATACCTGTCCTATCACTCCGGTACGGCCTGTGGACCCTCCAGTTAAACGTCGTCTGTGGCATTTTGGAGCCGCGGACTGGGAGGCCCTCAGGCAGTACTTCTTTGATTTTCCCTGGAATGATTATTGCTTCCATGGCCGGGAGCCATCTGAGTGTGCCTTGCGCATTACGGAGGTTATTCTCTCGGGCATGGAAGCTTACATTCCTTTCTCATATCCTTTGACTAACGCAAGAAAGCCTTGGTTTAATCACGCTTGTTCTAATGCTGTCCTCAACAAGGAGAGGGCCTACAAAAGGTACTGGAGCCAACCCACCCCTGAATCACATCATCTTTACGTTTCTGCCCGGAATCGTGCTAAGTCTGTTCTTCGCTCTACTAAAAATAATTTCATCCTTACTAAATGCTCTCAACTCTCCAACTCGAATTCTTCACGCTCCTTCTGGCACCTTGCCAAAAATCTTTCTAACAACTTTACCTCATCGTCCTTCCCTCCTCTTTTCTACTCTGATGGTTCTGTAGCTATTTCTTCTACTGATAAAGCAGATCACTTCGCACAGACTTTCTCCTCCAATTCCACCTTAGACGATTCCGGTGCTGTTCCTCCATCTCTTCTCCCCTATAATTTCATCCATACTAAATGCTCTCAACTCTCCAACTCGAATTCTTCCCGCTCCTTCTGGCACCTTGCCAAAAATCTTTCTAACAATTTTACCTCATCATCCTTCCCTCCTCTTTTCTACTCTGATGGTTCTGTAGCTATTTCTTCTACTGATAAAGCAGATCACTTCGCACAGACTTTCTCCTCCAATTCCACCTTAGACGATTCCGGTGCTGTTCCTCCATCTCTTCTCCCCTATAATTTCATCCATACTAAATGCTCTCAACTCTCCAACTCGAATTCTTCCCGCTCCTTCTGGCACCTTGCCAAAAATCTTTCTAACAATTTTACCTCATCATCCTTCCCTCCTCTTTTCTACTCTGATGGTTCTGTAGCTATTTCTTCTACTGATAAAGCAGATCACTTCGCACAGACTTTCTCCTCCAATTCCACCTTAGACGATTCCGGTGCTGTTCCTCCATCTCTTCTCCCCTCTGACTTCCTCATGGCTGATATTAAAATTTCTTCAGCTGATGTACAGTATTTTCTGCCATTACTGGCCTCAGTACTAACAAGGCATATGGGCCTGATGGGGTCCCTCCTGTTGTTCTCAAGAACTGTGCTTCTGTGCTTACACCCTGCCTAGGCAAACTCTTTCGCCTTTGTCTGTCAACTTGTACCTTTCCTTCTTGCTGGAAGTTTGCTCTCATTCAGCCAGTCCCAAAGAAGGGTGACCACTCCCAACCCTCCAACTATCGTCCAATTGCTTTAACGTCGTGTATTTCAAAAGTTTTCGAGTCAATTCTCAATAGAAAAATTTTAAGGCATCTTTCCTATCACAACCTTCTTTCCGATCGTCAGTACGGGTTCCGTCAGGGACGCTCCACTGGCGATCTTCTCACCTACCTTTCAGACTCCTGGTCATCCTCCTTTCGGGACTTTGGCGAAAGCTTTGCCATTGCACTTGACATCTCAAAGGCTTTGGATCGAGTCTGGCATAAATCTTTAATTTCCAAACTGCCCTCCTACGGTTTCTATCCTTCTATCTGTGCCTTCATCGCTAGCTTCCTTTCTGGTCGTTCTATAGCTGCTGTTGTAGACGGCCATCGTTCTTCTCCTAGATCTATCAACAGTGGTGTTCCTCAGGGCTCTGTCCTATCACCTACTCTCTTCCTTTTATTCATCAATGATCTTCTAAGCTGTACATCTAACCCTATCCACTCATACGCTGATGACTCCACCCTTCACCTTTCCATTCGGTTCCTGCAACGCCCATCTCAACAGTTACTTCAACAAACAAGAGATGAGGCTATGGCACACCTAATGTCTGACTTGGCTCGTATCTCTGACTGGGGTAAAAATAATATGGTTGTTTTTAATACATCTAAGACTCAGTTCTTACACCTATCAACCCGACAAAATCTTCCACAGGTATACCCACTAATGTTTAATAATATTCAGCTTAATCCTGCATCATCCTTGAACATGCTTGGGGTTTCATTTACTCGGGACTTATCTTGGAAAGATCATATTACATCTCTTGTAAAATCTGCTTCCAAGAGATTGGGTGTGCTAAGCCGACTCTGCTCTTTCTTTACCCCTGCACAATTGTTGACTCTATACAGGGGTTTTATCTGCCCCTGTGTGGAGTACAACTCTCATGTGTGGGGAGGCTCCCCACATACAGCTCTTCTCAATAGGGTGGAGTCAAAGGCTTTTTGTCTCATTAACTCTCCTCCTCTTACTGACTCCCTTCAACCTCTGTCTCTTCGTCGCTCTGTTGCATCTTTATCTCTTTTCTATCGCTACTTTAATGGTCACTGCTCCTCTGAACTGTCTGCTTGCATTCCTCCACCTCTACGACAGGTGTGTAGCACCCGTGTGGCAGCAAACTCATCCCTTTTCTGTCCAACTCTCTAATGCAAGAGTTAACCGTTACTCCCAGTCTTTCATTTATGCAACAGGTCAGCTCTGGAACTGTCTCCCTTTGTCTGTATTTCCTGCTGCCTATGATCTCCAGTCTTTCAAACGCAGTGTCCAGGCATCTCAAAATGATCGGATCTTGAATTTGGCTCTCTATTGTATTTTGTTTTTCTCTTGGAGGGACCTGTTACAGCGGGCTCATGGCCTTTGGTTCCTTCTTCCTCGCATTTAAAAAAAAAAAAAAAAAGTTGGTGGGCTGAGTCTACCATCTCTGTATTGGGACGGTTATTATTCTTTCCTTCATGAAATATTGATAAGCTTTATTTTACATCCATTTCAGGTATTTGTCCATGAAAACAAAAATAAATAGTGTTATGAGAAACATGTAACGATTCTTTGTTAAGAAATAGTATCACGACACGGCTGAAGATCGTACGGTAGGATCACAGACAATAACAAACTCACGTGTGTCTACTGCCCAGCTGGACCTGCTGTGTATTCATAACATAGCTGAAGATCGTACATTATGATCATAAACAATAACAAACTCTCGTGTCTACTGCCCTGCTGGACCTGCTGTATAAAGATCATGGAAAACTGTTGCATAGAAAAATGGACAGTGTCTAGACTGAGCATCGGTACGCATTGTCTGTTGAGTGTCGGCTGCCGGCTGGGAGCATCAAATTGTGGGGAAATTCGTGAATTGTGAGACAACTCGGAAACTTTTTCTTGCGCGAAAAACGAGGCGTCAAAGTAAAATGCGTCCAAATATGAGGATTTACTGTACTTGAATACACTCATATTCTCCATATCCTCGCCATCCAACCTCACTGTGCATTCTGTGACTTCATTCCTCTCAAACACCATAACTTTACTCATGTTTACATTAACTTTCAGATTTCTCTTCTTAGACACTGTCCCAAATTCATTCACCAAACCTTGCAACTCCCATTCATCTTCACTCAAGAATACTGTATCATCAGCAAACAGCAACACCAGAATCTTCCACATCTCACATTCATTCATTAGAGCCACCCCCACATCTACTGCCCTACCTTGCACCTCCTTTACAACCCCATTACAACATTCAGTTATACATGGGTTAAATGGGGTTATATCAAGTACTGTATTGACAGAGAGTTATTCTCAGATACAAAGGAATACTGATTCAATTACAGAGTTCAGTGCAAAAAATACAGCATACTACAGGCATGCTCTCTAGGGCTGGCTATGTATCTAGCAGCTTGTATAGTTAAAAAAAAAAATCTTTGATTTTTTTTTTTTTTAATGGGAAAGCATTCTGATAAAGGGGTTTGGGTAAAAAAAACAAAAAATCTGGATGAGTAAAAATGAGTTACTGAACATTCAGATACAGGGGATAGCCTGTACCTCCTACCTTCCATATAACTCCCATCTTAATATTTATGTATTGAACACCAATTGAGAATTGACACATCCTTGTTTCAGCCCAACATCCAGATAAAAGAATTCACATTGTTCATCCTCCACTCGCACTGAAACCCTAGAGCCCAAATACATATTCTTGACAATTCGGTATTTACTGGCGTCCCATCTACTTCATATATCTTCAGTACCTTCCACATTCCTATCTGTTTGCTCAGTCATATACTTTTCCCACATCCATGAATATAGCATACATCATCTTTCCCTACTCTGTAACGAGATGAGTTGAGTGGTGGCTGAAAACAAGGCCGTTGATATAAGTGTCAGTGAACAGTACGGAGCTCTCAAGAACAATCTCCTGAGAGTTGCTGATTCAGCATGTAGATGGACAAGGTGATCCCCAAGACATAAAGTAACATGGTGGTGGGATGAGGGTGTAAAAGCTGCAATTAAGGAGAAAAGTAGGCTTTTCTGGGAATGGAATAGAGGTGGTAACAAACCTGGCTGCCAAGCATAGTGAAAGAAAAGATGTATACAGGGCAATATCTGCATCTCAGAGACTTTTATTGGATAACCTAAGTAATGTTGAAAGGAAGAATATGATATTTAAGGTAACAGGTCAGACGAAGAGGAAAAACAGGGATATCATAAGTGAGCGGTGTGTCAAGAATGATGAAGGGAAGGTAGTGGAGAACAGTGAGGATATTAAAGACACCGGGAAAGAGCATTGTAACTGGCTGCCGAATGAGAAATTTGACTGAAATAGGGATGGTTTGGAGTCAGCGGATCCAGTGTTTGGCCCTTGGCCTTTGATTGACACTGTTACTGTGAGCAGGACAATATGCAGGATGCAGTTGGGGAAGGTGGCAAGTGTATCAGGGTTGACTGCTGGAATGCTGAAGGCCTCAAGAGAGATAGCAGTGGATTTACTTACTGATCTGATAAATGCTATTATTTATGAGTATGTTGTCCCAGATGATTGACTGTAGAATGTGATTGTAAATGTTTACAAGGGGAAGTGTGATGCCCTGGAAAGAGGAAATTGTAGAGGCATAAGACTTTTGGACCAGATAATGAAGGTAATGGAGAGAGTGTTCTGGAAGGTATGATTAGAATGAATATTGATGAGGTGCAGTTTGGGTTTATGCAAGGCAAAGGGACCACTGATGCCATATTCATTGTTCGACAGCTTCAGGAGAAATATATAGGAAAGAAAAGGGATCTGTACTTTCTTTTTGTTGATTTGGAGAAGGCCTTTGACAGAGTCCCTGAGGAGATAGTGAAGTGGGCAATGAGAAAACTTGGGATCTAGGAGTGGGTGGTTAGAGTGGTTATTGTTATGTATGTGTGTGCTCGGACCCTGCTGAGAGTGAATAGAGATTTGAGCGATGAGTTTTCCGTGAATGTTGGTGTGCATCAGGGGTCAGTCTTGAGCCCCTTATTGTTTATCATAGTGTTTGAAACCCTCTTACATGACTTCAGAAATGGGCTGCCACAGGAGGTGTTATATGCCGATGATTTAGTATTGATTGTAAAGAAAGGGAGGCAGAGAAAAGGTTTCGGAAGTGGAGAGATGGTATGGGACACAAGAGCTTGAGAGTAAATGCAGATAAAACAATGGTGCTGATAGTTAGGTTGATGGCAGCACTGTCAAAGAAGAGGGAGAGTAGCCATGTGCAGTTTGCCACAAGGATGTGGAATGCAATTCCATCTTGGCTGGTGTTTGTGTTAAATGGGTGCATAAGAGATGAAATGGTATTAGAGGTAGACTGCAAGATAATGCTGATTTCCTTTGTGTGGTGTGTCAGGGAGAACATGTGCAGATTGTCAGATGTGAAAGGATTGATCTTGCTGGTGAGTCTCTTGAGAGTGTGGAAGAGCTTTGTTACTTGAGAGACATGTTAATGTGCTGGAGGTATAGTTGGAGCAAGCTCTGTTACTAGTGAGGAGTGATTGGAAGAAGTTCAGGGAGCTGTTACTCCTACAGACATTGAGAGGGCTGTCTCTTCATGCTAAGGGATCTTTGTAGGTGGCATGTGTTAGGAGTGTAATGCTGTATGGTAGTGAGACCTGGGCAGTAGAGGAAGAGGATATTGGTTGGCACAAACATACAGAATTGCCAAGGATTAGGTGGATGTGCTTTGTGTCCTTGAATGCGAGGCCTGGGGGTGCTAGGTTTACAATGGAAGAGTTGAGAAGAAGGATGGAACTAGAATGTATTGGTGTTGTGATGAGGAGGGATAGATTGAGTTGGTTTGGGCATGTGGAGAGGATGGGGGATGACAATTGGGTGCAGAAGGTGAGAAATGTGAACTTTGGTTGTGGGTTTGCGGGAGGCAGACCAAAAAAGACCTGGGACGAGGTCATAGAGCAAGACTGCAGGGATAAGGGACTGAGTATGGAGGCTGCCAGAGATCAAGCAGCATGGAGAACAGCCATTAGGTGATCAAGGCCGACACACTAATGCATGTTTGAGCCTATATAGACAAAACCAGCCTCGGACAAGGACTGACCAAACGATGACGACCAAGGACCGGACAAAGGACATGGTAATTGGAACTTGGAATATAAGGGGAGCGAATGATGAGGTGAAAGAGAGAGAGATTGTCCAGGTGCTTGAGGGTGCGAAAGTGGATGTATGTGGAATAACTGAAACAAAATGGAGAGGAGAAAGTGTGAGAGAATGGGGGTATGGATGGGGTATATGTGCAGGAGTAGGTGAGAATGAGAGGGCAAAGGAAGGAGTATGTATAGTTGTGAGTAAAAGATGGAAGAGGAGCATAAGACAGTATGGATCAGTTGGGTCAAGGATTGTGTGGGTAAAGTTGAAAGTTGGAATACAAATGTGGGCGATTGTGTGTGTGTATGCACCAACACAAGATCGTGCTAGAAGAGTGAGAGAAGAGTTCTGGACAAATGTAGAAGTGTGCATGGAAAAGTTTGGAAGGAATGAGAGAGTGTTTTTGATTGGTGATATGAATGGTAAAGTTGGGAATGTGAAGGTGGATGGAATAGTTGGTGAGTGGGTAGTGCCTGCTGAGATAGATGAGAATGGGAGTGCGTTAGTGGACATTTGTGCTGGGAGGGGGTTGGTGATAGCCAGTACCCTCTTCAGGCATAAAATGATCCACAGGTATACATGGCGAGTGATGAGAAGGGTGGGTGGTGAACTGAATGAAAGGAAGGCAATGATTGATTATGTGTGTGTGGATGAAAGGATGCGAAGATGTGTAAAGGATGCAAGAGTGTATAGAGGTTGGGGGAGTGGACTTTCTGACCACTACTTGGTGGTGGCCAGAATTAGAATGCAAGTAAGATGGAGGAATAGAAGAAGGGAAAGACGAGAGGAAGGAGTAGTTGCAAGGAGAGTGGAAAGGTTACAAGAGGATGAGAAAAAGGCAGAGTATAAGAGAGAAGTGGAGGAACGATTGGGCAATTATGAATTGGAGCAGATGGGAGACGTGGAAGGTGTGTGTAAGATATTTACAGAAGAAATATGTGCAGCATGTGATGTGGTGTGTGGAAGGAAGAGAAGACGGAGGGGGGTGCAAGGATCAGCATGGTGGACTGAAGAGGTGAAACAGGCTGTGGCACAAAAGAAGAAAGCATACAATGAATGGATGAGAAACAGGGGTGTGGAAGAAGTTGAGAGGCGGAAGAGAGAGTTATATGTAGAAAGAAAGAGAGAGGTGAAAAGATTAGTAAGAGAGAGTAAGAAGAGAGTGGATGAGGAATTTGGAAGGAATTTGAGTGTAAAGTGGAGGGACTGTAAGAAAATGTTCTGGAAAGAGGTGAAAAGAGTAAGACAGGGTGGAAGTGAAGTTAGCAGGGGAGTGAAAGATAAAAATGGTAGATTACTAGTGGAGAAGGGAGAAAAAGTGAGCAGATGGAGAGAACACTTTAAGGAATTGTTGAACGTAGAGGATGGAAGTAATGCGAGTATAAGTGGCTGGGGAATGGCTGGGAGAAGGAGGGAGGTGAGAAGACAGGAAGAAATCAGTAGGGTAGAAGTTGTGGAAGCAATGAAGAAAGTTAAATCGGGGAAACCCCCAGGAATTGATGGAGTGTGTGGTGAAATGCTGAAGCATGGGGGAGAGATAGTAGTAGAATGGATGTGGAAGATGTGCAGATTGGCTTGGGAGGAAGGTAGAGTCCCGGAGGATTGGAAGTCAGGTATAATTATTCCCTTGTACAAAGGAAAAGGGGAGAAAGAAGTGTGTGGTAATCATAGGGGCATTTGTCTTCTTAGTATAATAGGAAAAGTGTATGGTAGGATACTTATAGACAGAGTTAGAGAAAGAACAGAGAAATTAGTTGGAGAAGAACAGGGAGGCTTTAGGAAGGGAAGAGGTTGTGTAGATCAGATATTCATTCTTAGATCTTCAGTGGAAAAGTTTCTAGAGAAGGGAAAGAAGTTGTATGCGGCTTTCATGGATTTGGAGAAAGCATATGACAGGGTGGATAGACAAGGATTGTGGAAAGTGTTAAGAATATATGGAGTAGATGGGAAGTTGTTGAATGCTGTGAAGAGTATGTATGATGGTGCGAAGGCTGCAGTGCGTGTGGATGGTGAACTAAGTGAATTTTTCTCTTTGAAAGTTGGTTTGAAACAGGGATGTGTCATGTCTCCATGGTTGTTCAATCTGTACATGGATGGGGTAATAAAAGAGATACAAGGTAGGGTAGTGGATGTTGGAGTGTCCCTGGTGAGAGAGGATATTGTTTGGAAACTCCCTGTACTGTTGTTTGCAGATGATACTGTGTTGTTGAGTGAAGACGAAGGGGAGCTGCAAGGCTTGGTGGATGAGTTTGAGAGAGAGTGTAAGAAACGGAATCTAAATGTGAATGTAGGGAAGAGTAAAGTAGATGGTCTTTGAGAGAGGTGAAGTTAGTGAATGTACGGTGAGGTTGGATGGTGAGGAATTGGAAAATGTGAGTACGTTTAAGTACTTGGGTAGTGTGATGAGTAAGGATGGAGGTTTGGAGGGTGAAGTGCTTGAAAGGGTACAGCAGGGAAGAAAGGTTGCTGGTTCTTTGAAAGCAGTGATAAGAAACAAGGAAGTGAGCATGGAAGTGAAAAAGTTACTACATGACAGTATTGTGATACCAACTCGAACGTACGGAAGTGAAGCTTGGACATTGTTGGAAGGACACAAGTAAAGAGTGAGAGCAGTGGAAATGAGTTATTTAAGAGGAGCCTGTGGAGTCACGTGGAGAGACAGGCTGACGAATGAGGATATAAAGGAGCGTTGTGGTGTTGATGTGGATGCGATAGGAAGCGTTATGAGGAACACACTGAGATGGTTTGGCCATGTGGAGAGGATGGAGGGTGAAAGACTGACGAAGAGAGTGTATGTGAGTGAGGTGGAGGGGGGAAGAGGGAGGGGGAGGCCGAGGATGAGATGGAGGGATGGGGTGGAGAGGTATATGAGAGAGGGGGGTGTGAGTTGGGAGCAGGGCAGTGAAATGGCGGGGGACAGGGCGACTTGGAGATGATTTGTTTGTGGCCACCCCAAACGGGATTGAGGCGTCTGGCAATAGATAGATAGATAGATAGATAGAAGATAACTTTCCATACTAAAAATCAGATCTGCTTAACCTCTTGCCATCCTAAAACCTTGTTTTTCTCCAGCTAAATCCATAGTTATTTCCCCTACTCTTTTGGCAATTATTCTTCCATATATTTTTCTCCTAGTAAACTGAAAAGATAAATGCTGTAATTGCCACTCACTTCCCTTTCTCCTTTTCCACTGTATAAGGGAACAATCATGCCTAATTTCCAGTCCTCTGGGACCCTACCCTCCTCCCAGGCCAATCTGCACATATTCCATATCAGTTCTATCACTAACCCTTTCTCATATTTCAACATTTTGCCACACATTCCATCAGTTTCTGAGGCTTTCCCTGTTTTGATATTCTTCATTGCTTCATCTACTTCCATCCATCTGATCTCCTCCCTTCTCATCTCTCTTCATCTTACCTGAACCATTCCCCCACCACATATACTGTTATTGTGCTACTTTCGTTCGGTATACTCAGTAAAAAATGTTCTGTCCATCTTCTCGTTTTCTCCCTTTTCTACCAGCATTCTTCCATTTCATTTTTATCTTTCACTCCTTTACTACCATTACTTTCCTTATCACCCTGTCATACTTTCTTGAACTTCTTCCAGAATAGTTTCTTTCATTCCCTCCCTTTCGCAATCAGATTTCTTGGAAACTCCTCATCCATTTTATTTTTTTCTTTGCTTCTTTTTTCTCTTCCTTTTTATTTTATTTATTTTTTTTTAACTAATCCTTTTACCTCTCTCTTCTTCTCTACATATAACACTCTTGTCCATCTCTCCATTCCTCTTCTTCCCATCCAGTCATTTTATCCTTTCTTTTTCTCTTCCACAGATTGTTTCATCTCTTCATTCAACCATGGTATTCCTTTCACCCTCTTGCAATCTTCCTTTCACCCACACACTACCTCATATGCTGCACAGATTTTTCCTGAGAATACCTTACACATACCTTTCACCTTCTCCATCTGCTCCAGGTCATATGTATCCAGTCTTTCCTCCACTTCTCTCTTGTCTTATGTTATTTCTTTTTTTTTTCCTCCCCACTTCGGTCTTTCTGCTCATTTTGTAGGAGCTGCTTTCTTCTGTTTTTCTCTTCCTCTGCACACCCATTGCTTTTGGACCTTTACCTTGACACAATAGTTCAGAGTCTTATAGTGCATGACTTGCCTTCCTAACGGCCACTGCATTTCATGTGTTCTACATTGTATGAATAAAAGAACTTACGAAGATATAGAATTAATTGCTTCAAAATCTCAAGCCCAAAGTCCCCCACATGTCCCCTCAATCCATGATGTTACTCTCGACAATTAATCCAGTTACCAGAATGCTACCAAACAGCATTGTTAGCCCGTACCAAGCTGCAGAGCTCGTATGAGGCACAATGAAAGTTTGTGTGGGCCATGCTGTGTGCCTCATGTGAAGTACAGTTTACGTCTGTATATATAAAAGATGGGTGGATGTAGTACAATTAAGGCTAAAAGGGAGAAGTTTGGGAGAATGTATATGAGAAGAAAATTGTATGTGTTAGCTTTGAGTGAAACAAAGATGAAAGGGAAAGTGAGTGTAAGTTTGGAATCATGAACGGAAAGATGTCAGGTGTTTGTAGAGGAAGGGCGAGAGAAGATGTGGCCTTGTTGGTGAGCCTGGAAGTGTAGCAGTGTATGATTGAATGGGCAGAGGTGTCATCAAGACTGATGTGGGCGAAAACGAATTTTGGATGTGAGTTGTGGGTATTTGTGAGTGCATATGGGCCTGGTAGCAAAAGGGCTGCAGAAGAGACGGAGTCTTTCTGGAATGATGTTGATGAGTGTCTGCAGAGTGTTGGAGCAAATGTGAATGTGGTTACGATGGGAGATCTGAATGCTAGAGTGGAAAATGTAGCAGTTGAAGGTGCAGTTGGTGTGTATGGTATGCCTGGAAGAAATGAAAATGGGGAACAAATGATTGGGATGTGTGTTGAGCGAGAGATGGTGATTGGAAATACAGTACCTTGTTTGAGAAGAAAGATATTTATAAGTATACATGGGTGAGATAGGAGGGTGGAAGGGTTGTTGATAGAGCTTTGGTGGACTATGTGGTTGTGTCCAGGAATGTAATAGGAAGATTGTTAGATGTGAGAGTTCTGAGAGGGGGAAGGGTGGAGGTATGTCTGACCACTACCTGGTGGAAGGAAAGTTGAGAGTAGGTATGAGGTGGGTTAGAGCTAGGATAGTTAGGTGTGGCAGGGAGGTTTTGAAAGTGGGTGAGTTGTTGGATAAAAGAGAGAAAATGATAGAGTATTGGGAGAAGTTGAAAGATGAGTGGAATGCAGTGAAAGATTGGGAAAATGGCTGTCAGGAGGAAGAGTGGCAGTTGTTTAAGAGTGCTGTGGGTGGTGGTGAAAGAAAGGGAAGTGAATGGTGGTGCAGGGAAGTAAGTATGGCTTGGGCTGAGAAGAGATGTGCATGTGAAGTGTGGCTGCAGAGGAAGGATGACTGATATATGAGAGGTACAAGGAAAAGAGGAATAGGGTGAGAAGGACTGTGCTTGAAGTGAAAGTGGCAGCAGATGAGAGGTGGGGTAGGCGGTTGACTGAGAATTTTCAACAGAATTAGAAAATGTTTTGGAAGAAGGTGAAAATAGTGCGAAAGGGAGAGTCTTGGAAGGAAGAGTGAGTACAAGCAGAGGATGGAAGGATGTTAATTGAGATGGATGCAGTAAGGAAGAGATAGTTGGAGTATTTTGAAAGATTGTTAAATGTAGAGGAGGAAAGGGTGGCTGAGATTGTGGTGGATGGAAGGATGCATGGAATAAATTTGTTGGGAGAGTTGAATGATTCTTTGATCACGATGGAGGAAGTGCAGGAGGTAGTAAAGGAGATGAAAGCAGGGAAAGCTGGAGGTATGGATGGGTGTGCTGTGGATTGCCTGAAAGTTGGTGGAGCAACTACAGTATTGCTGAGTGGTTAGTAAGAGAATGTGTGTTTTGTGAGCGGTATGGTGCCGATTGACTGGGCAAGTGCTTGTGTGGTTCCATTGTATAAAGGTAAGGGTGATAAGTATGAATGTACTGGCTTTAAGAGTATAAGTCTGTTGAATGTTGTAGGTAAAGTGTATGGCAGAGTGTTAATTAAGAGAGTTAGAGAGGGTACAGAGGGAGTGTTTGGTAATGAACAGTGTGGCTATAGGAGAGGGAGGGGATGCATGGATCAGGTGTTTGCTGTGAGACAGGTGTGTGGAAAGTATGTGGCAAAAGGTAAGGATGCATATGATAGAATTAATAGGGAGCCTTTGTGGACTGTTTTGAGATTGTATGGACCCGGTGATAGGTTGTTAAAAGGATTGAAAGTTTTTATGTAAATAGTAGAGAATGTGTAAGAGTGGTAAATACTGTGGGTGATTGCTTTCCCGTGAGAGTGGGGCTGCAGCAGGGATGTGTGATGTCATGTTGTTGTTTAATATTTATATGGATGGTGTTGTAAGGGAGGTGAATGTAAGTGTTAGGTAGAGGTTTGAGTCTGGTGAATGCTGATAGTAGAGAGTGGAATATGAATCAGCTGTTGTTTGCAGATGATACTGCACTGGTAGCTGATTCTGAGGAGAGATTGAGACAGTTGGTAGGGGGGTTTGGAAGGGTGTGTGAAAGGAGGAAATGGAGAGTAAATGAGAATAAGAGTAAAGTGATGAAGTGTACGAGGTTGGTAGATGGTAGGAGGATGAATATAGTTTTGAACAGTGAGTTGCTTGAGGAGGTAGAGTGTTTTAAGTATTTAGGGGTGACATGTTGCTGTGGATGGAAGAACAGATGTTGAAGTGAAGTTTAGAATGAATGAAATAGGAAAGGTGCCGAGAGGAATGAAAAAGGTGTTTAGATGTCGTTTGCTTGGAATGGATGTAAAGAGAAGGTTGTATGAGGGTGTAGTGGTACTGACTGCATTATACGGGGTTGAAACATGGAATATGGGTGTAGCAGAGAGGAAAATTTGGATGTAATGGAGTTTAGGTGTCTGAGGATTATGTGTGGAGTGATGCGTATGGATCGAGTGAGAAATGATGAAGTGCGAAGGAGAACTGGAGTTATGCGGTAGGTGGCTGACCAAGTTGAGCAGAGAGTGTTGCGATGATTTGGGCATATGGAGAGAATGGATGAAGAGCGATTGGTGAAAAAGATAGTTGGATTGGATGTGAGATGTGTAATGCTGAGAGGAAGACCATGAATAGGATGGATGGACAGTGTGAAGAGAGCATTGGATGTGAGAGGGGTGTCTGTAGAGCAAGGAAGAGTGGCTGAGCATGATAGGAATGATTGGAGAGAGATTGTGAATCAATAAGTGGCGATGCAGCCCCAAGGGGATATTCTCCCGCATTTGGTCTTATCAACCGAGCAGGTCAGGTGCGGGTAAGGGGATGAGTCCATTATGATGTGATAGGGGTAAACCAGCTCTGCTGCCGGACCTTGCTGTGGATGTTGCTGATTTCACTGAGCAGTTGACCCTCATGCGATGTGGTGCAGTGAGGATCTGTCCCTTCTTTCCTTAGGGCTAAGATATGAATGAATGTGTGTGTTTGAATGAGTAAAGTGGGAGTGTGTTGTCCTCTCTCGGCTACCTCCCTTCCTTTGGGGGAAAAGCCTAGGTATGTAGATTGATAGATTATTATAATAATAATAATAAAGGACTCCCAGGGAAAGGAGGTCTGGATGATGATGATGATGATGATGACGATTATTATTATTATTTTTATTATTATTATTATTATTTTATTACAATTTTTATAATGATAAAGGACCCCCATGGGAAATGCAGTGTTTGTGATAAGTGGGCACATAATAGTTGTTATATGTTATTATGAGGAAGAGTAGATCGAGATGGTTCAGGCATGTTGAGAGAATGTTGGATGACAATTGGGTGTGGAAGGTGAGAGGTGACCATCAAGGGTAGGGTGGCAAGAGACAGGCCAAAAAAGACCAGATGAGGTCATAGAATGTTACCTTATGGGTAAGGGACTGAGTAGGGAGCCTGCCAATGATCAGGCAGCAGAGAGTCGCCATTAGATAACTAAGGCCGATACATGCAAACATTTTTAAGCCTCTACAAATGATACAATATGATGAAAGTTGTTGTTGTTGTTGCATAACACTAGTACACCTAACCAAACAGACCTGTCAGTAACAGTTAAGCAACTGTTCCTATGGTGTTATCTCATAGTTTCTGTACACCATTGATGTTGTGTCTGAGTTTTAGTGTAGCATCTGGTATGCAGTGCTCTGTTAAGTGTTTTATGTTGTGTGGACTTATTCCTCCCTATGTGTCAACAAGTGGGTTGGTGGAGGGTTAGTGCCCCTCCCTGTAAAACAAATAACCCAGACTCAAATGGCCACCCCTTACTGGATTATGGTGTCTGGCAGTAGATAGATAGACTTATTCCTACAATTAGGGCATGTATTGTTAGTGACTCTACCCAACTCAATCTTTGTTCATAATGTAGGAAGGCTGAGTGATGTGATAATCTTCGCTTGGCTAGGTGAACTCAATGAGCATTATTTAAGGATACCTCTGATGGGTGACTGTTGGGATGTGGTGTGTGTAGTATAGTGTTTTGTTGCACCCTGTGTGAAGTGGGTATATAGATATGTCTTCTGTTAATGTAGGAATATCTTGAAATGAGAAGTTGTTGATCAGGGTGTGATAAAGTTTGAGTGATGATAGTTTTATGTGTTTAATTGTATTTTTTGACTCTGGCACATAATGACGGGTGTTGTGTTTTAGCGCAGGCTACCATGTAGAATTGTATGACCCCCATATTTGAATATTTTCTAACTGGGAGAACTTTAGTTTCGATGTAAGTGGGCTATGGCTGTAGTGTTTGTGCAGCCAGTGATGATATGCAGAGTGTTGATATGTATGGTTTGTAAAGTGACGTAGTGGGTATTACATAGGATGGGGGTCCATGCTAGGGAAGCATAGGACATCACAAACACAGTATACTGTTCGTAAAGTAGGGAGAAGATTTTGTTGTTCTTGTCCATAGTATGTCCCAACAAGTGCCCTAATACATTTAGTCTGGAGGTGCATCACGCTTTTATGTAGTGTATGTGATCCTTGAAAACATGTCCAGTGTCCTAGGATCTTAGTAAAAGGGTATCAAGTCCATCATTAAGTATGATGATAGGGGTGTATCTGTGCCTGTGATTGCCACTGGTAATTATTATGGTGGTGGATTTGGCTGGAGCAGTCATCAGCCTATTGTCTTCGATCCATCCCTGAAGATTATCAAGGTAATCATGTTTCAGTGAGGTGACTCTTGTCTTCAGCATCGTGTGTAGTTGTGATGGTAATGTCTTCTGAGTATAGGGCTGTTTGCTGGTGGTTGCAGTGTGGGCATATTATGCATGTGTATGCTGAAGTGTGTAAGTGAGAAACCAGAGCTCTGGGAAAGTTCTGTGTTTGTGATGACTTGCCCTGGAACATAATGTTTGCCGGTCTGCTGATAAATAGTTGACAGCTGGTATTTGGTGTTGTTCTCCATGTTTGTGTTGTATTGTAGGTTTTGGTGATTAGTTTGCATTGGGGGATGGCATCAAAGGCTTTAGTAATGTTTATTCTAAGAAGTGTACATTTATGCAGGTCTCACAGTGCTGGTGCCATCAGATGCATGTTGTGTGAGGTTGGTTAGTTAGGTGTTAGTAGGATGGAGTGCTTTAAAGCGATGTTGTGAAGGAGCAAGGGGACTATGAGATGTGACTTTAAGAATCAGGTGTTCAGTTATCTTGGTTGATGTGCAGAGTAATGTTATGGGTCTCTGTAAGGAAGAGTGTACTGGGCTTTTAAATGGTTTGGATACAGTGATAATTGTTCCATGTGTCCAAAGATTGGAAAAGCTACAATTTGCGTATGAGTACTTTAGACCCTCTTCATGATTAACTAATTGGGGGAAAGCCTGGTCCAATAAAACTGAAAATCCATTATATCCGATGGTCCCCCCCTCCCCCCGAGGTGGGATCTCAGGCGCATGTGTGAAAATAAGTGATTACAATAGCATATTTTATTACTAAAAATGAAACTAACTCATTTTATGCTAACTTGGACCATAGTTTTACTCTTTTGCAGTTTATTTCACTTCATTTTTGGAGTAAAATGGGTAGGAAGCATATGTATTGCAACCTGTTGCACCTCATTTAACTGTCAGGTGTCAGTTAAATCCAGATCTGGTCTGTTGAGGTACATTAAATCAAGGGTCTGCTGTGGTTGCTAATGCTTGTGAGGACTGGGATGCTGTGTGGTCCAAAATGTTTCAGACATAATTTGCTGATTTCATCCGTCCTGTGCTTGTAGAAATCTGTATTTTTTAAAATAATGCTGTGCATTTGTTGTGGAGTGAAGAAGGTATGTTGTTGAGTGAAAAGGACTGCCCATTCAGAGAATATTGTTTTTCAGACTCATTGTGTCTTGATGTAAGGTGACATACTAACACATTGGTTCACTAGGATGTTTGCCTGTTTTTTGTGTGAGAGGATGTGTTGAGTGTTGGAGGTGATGGCAGTGTGGGTCTCGGAGGTACTGTATAGGTACAACACCAATTTTCCAGCATTGGATGGTCCAGCACCTCCTTTAATCCGTACAATATTATGAGAGGACAATTGAAATTCCCGTGTGTCTGCCAGACTAGTTTACTGGGTGGCCACACATATTGTCAAGTGCAGCATGTGATCACTTTGATTTGCTGACACTGCAAGTCTTGGTGGTGATCCCTGTACTTTGTCTGATTCTTTTACTTAAATTTAACTCTATCAGTGGCTTCTTAGGGTGCTTATGGATAGACCACATGATGACGCCACTGAGTGGAATGCCTCTGTGGCACCCATGTCTTTCCTTTAGTTTTGAACAGGAAATTCCTGTGTGCTTTCACACGGGCATCAGTGGTATGTGTCTGTGGCAGGGAGATGCAGGTCCCTGCCACAGGTGGTGCCACTGTGTGATGTGGAGCTTTCCACATGGACCCCTTTTGGTGGCTGAGTCACATGACCGAACCAAGCTGCCACCCAGCCTGCCGGGCCTCAGACCTTGGCTTGTGTGGAACTTGGTGTTGTAGTTATTTGTTTTTTTAAAATGGCAGATTTTTATTCAGACCTACTTGTTATTGAAGCAGAACAATCGATTTGGGACTCAAGATGCAATGAGTACAGCAATAAATTATCAAGAGGAAAGGCATGGGAGGAGCTGTGTGACATTTTTGTACCGGACTTCAAAGAACTGAATTCTGCAAAGAAAGATAAAGCAGGTATGTTTCTGTATTATCTAATATATTTCCTGTTATTCTCTATAGACAATACATGTACAGTATTGTAAAATTAGTAACATATCAATTATTTAAAGAAGGTTTGGAATATAGATAAAATAATAATAGGAGGGAGATGATTATTAGGCTATGACATTACAATGATATTTTTAATGTTATGTATTCAAATTAACAAGTTCTACAGGAGAATCTATCATATTATCTTACTCCTGATTAAGCATACAAAATCAAAACGTTTTACTCTGTTTCCTGATTATTTCTGCAGATATTATGAAAGAATAATAGTTCAATCACAGTTGTCTAATATATTCTCTGCTACTCTTTATTGACACTGCATGTATTGTAAAACCAATATCAATGCAAATATTTAAATTGGATTTGGAATAAAAATAAAATAATAATTGGAAGGGGATGTTATTAGGCTATGACATTACAGTGAATTTTGTATGTTACAAATTCAAATTAACACAGTTCTAAAGGAAATTTATCAGCTTATCTTACTCCTGATTAAACACACAAAATCAAAACAGTTTACTCTGTTTCTCTGTTTATTCTTTAGGATAAATTAAAGAATATTACTTTAATTACAACAGTCCATTAAAAACAGAACTCAGATTAGGCATGTAACAAATACATCATCCACTGATCATTCTAACTTGCCACGGCACAGATTCTTCTTTACTAGAGAAGTACAGTGCTCAGCAAACTTTACTCAGATTGTTAAAGCTGATTGCAGACCCTCTGGTTGTACAGAATTGCAACTTCACCTTCATTCAGTTCTTACAAAGTTGTGTAATGTGCATCATGTCTTTATGATGGTTTCAGCATTCCGAACATTACGTCTAGCGGTCTGTGGAACATATGCCAGTTATTTGTAAGAATGCCAAAAGCGCATTCTATTTAGTGCCTCACTTTTGACAGCCGTTAATTAAAAATTTTCTTCTTATGTGAGAGATTTTTGCCCTCATATGGTTTTAGCATGTGGGTGGAATGACCAAAAGCTTCATCACCAGTGAAGGTGAAGGGGAGTGGGTCTCTGTCTGTTGATACTGGTCTGTCATTTGGGATGTTCAAAGTATTTTCCTTCATTTTGTGAAAGAGCACACTGTTTTTATGTAGCCTGTTGGTGAGTCAGGTGTCTTACCATTGGAACCAATATCAACAAAAGTAAACCGGTAATTAGAATTGCATACAGCCAGTAACACCATGGTAAAATACTTTTATAGCAAAAATATGTAGATCTGCTGCCACTTGGTTGAATGAGCCTCTCATGTTTCCCATCTGTTGCTCCTATGCAGTTGGGAAAATTGACCTGAGACTCAAAGTCATCTGCAGTCTTAAGCTACTCTTGTAGTGTTAATTGTGGAATACAGAGGTCATGTAGATTCTGCCAAATTTTTTCACAGACATTAGTGACAATCTCCTAAGCAGTGAAAGTTCCACATCAGAAAACATAATGTAGGTCTGTGAATGAACACCCAGTGGCAAGATATATGAGAAGAAGAAGAAGAAGGAAAAAAAAACTTAGAGTCAGTGAAATTCATCCATGCCTACATGATGATCACATTGCCCCACTATCAATATATATGCTGCGGAAAGTTTGAAAATGCACTACCAAAATGCCCTTAGCCTTCAAATGCAATTTTTCTCTTCCTTTCAGCTGTGGACCTGCAACAGAAGTAGAAGAGTTTGAGAGATTCCTTCAGAAGAGAGTAGGCAAAAGTCAGGAAAGCTAAGACTGGCATTGAAGCAAAAATTGGGAGGAAGGAGTATATTTACTTCAGACAGCTTTTTTTCTTGCTACCAATTTACAAGACCAGGCCACAGGAGGAGGGAGTTTAAGAGGGTCCAGCAGAAGAGAGAAAACCAGTTACCTCCTCCTCCCCCTCCTGCTTATCAAAAGAGGAAGAGGACAACACCAGCTTCAGAGGAGCAGCTTCTCCTCCAAACATTGTCAAAAGACATTGAGAGGAAAGCAAGAGAAAAGAGCTAGATGATCCTGGCAGCATTTTTTGCTTGGTCTTTTGCCTCGCTTTAAATGTCTCCCAAAAGATGCTAAGCTAAATGATCAGGGAGAATTTATATGTAACCTCAAAAAGCACAAACAACGTGCTGCATTTGCCAGTCAACAATTTCCTCCTACGCCAACTCACTTCTTCTGTGATCCTACCTCATGTATGAGTCAGCTCCACACTTTTCCTCTCCCATACAATACAGGTCCATCTTGTACTGAACCAAAACAGACCCACATTCCAGACATCATTCTCACACCAATCCCTAACTGTCGGATTCAGCAGGATCACTGGTCTTATCACATCTCCAGCCAATACGAATTGACAGTCCATCTCCCGAATCATCTGCAGCTACACAAACAGTATCCCCACTGTCTGACAGCTCAGTTCAAGCATTTGTGATGATTATTTCCCCCAATAAATTTTTGAGAAGGACTTACCTTACCACATAGTAATATAAGTACAATTTCCTGTGAATAAAACTATATGAAGTAATGAATAATAGTATTTTCAAAATGAAAACCTCATTGCATCCAACATAGCATAAATTAGTGAGCAGCAACCCCCCCAGAATTTATGCTCTCTCTCTCTCTCTCTCTCTCTCTCTCTCTCTCTCTCTCTCTCTCTCTCTCTCATACACACAAACTCACACAAACACAAAACCAGTGCTATTTTGGCTTAAACACAACAACATTCTGATACTGATGCTCACCTCAGTGTCACTGCAAGTCTCTTCTCAGCAGGGATTCTCCTTCTCATGTTTGTGTCTGCCTTCTGAATGTGGATTTTGAAAAAAAAGATGAGAAACTGGTTTAAAGTGTCTTGCGCCTTAATAAAATACAGTAATCACTCTAATATCCGGACGCCCAATAACCGAACATCCCCACTAACCGAACCTTATCGTCCTGGGATCAAACATTCCCAAAATGGTCCGAAAATCCAAAAAAATTGGAAAAAAAATCGATTTTTTGCCGTCCGTAATTTGAACTTGCCGCGCGCGCCGCGTGAGAGCATTGTTTTGGTTCGTCATTCCTCCGACGTCCGATAGAGCGCCGCTGCATCCTCCCCACTTCCCGCCTGTCTCTCACCGCGACAAGACCTACGCTCTTCGTCATGGCTGCCCACGTGCTCGCTTTTGTGGTGGTGCCGTACTTGCTGCAAGGCCTCCTGCTGCTCTCTGCCCTACTCTTAGTGTGTGTGATGATGGCCCCGCCTCCTGAGCAAAGGAAGAGAGTGGTGTTGACTCTGGAGAAGAAACGGGAGATATTGGAGAAGGTTGATGCGGGTTGGTCTTCCTCTCGCATTCTCCGCGAGTTCAACCTGGCCCGGTCGACTTTGTTTGATATCAAGCGTTCCCGAGACAAGCTCATGCAGTACACGGCTGACTTCTCGTCGAGAAGCAAACGCAACGTGGAGAGGAAGGTTATGTTTACTCCCAAGTATGCAGAGATCGACCGCTCCACGTTGATTTGGTATCGACAGCAACGTGCAGCTGGTGTGATGGTACGTGGAACGGAGCTGAAGGCTGCTGCTGAGAAGTTTGCAAGGCTTCACGACGCCCTAGACTTCCAAGGCATCCGAGGGTTGGCTCTTCGCGTTCAAGTTGCGACATGGCCTTACTAACCGTAAAGCACATGGCGAAGCATTGGACGCTAACGAGGATGGAGTGGACGAGTTTCGGCACAAGGTGAAAGGCTTGATCGACAGGGAGGGCCTCACTCTCGGTCAAGTCTATAACGCTGACGAAACTGGCCTATTCTATCGCTCGGTGCCAACGAACACTCTCGCCGATGAGACGGAGAAAGCGTGTACCTGGCCGCAAGCTTTCTAAGGAACGGATATCTGCTTTGTGTTGTGCCAATGCTAACGGCATGCACCGGCTTAAGCCCGTTATTGTTGGCCGTGCAAAGCAGCCTCGGTGCCTTCGTGGGGTGATGGATGTCCTTCCTGTCGTATGGTACCATTCTTTGAAAGCATGGTTCACAGCTGTGATTTTCAAAGACTGGTTTCACCATCACTTCGTCAAGGAGGTCATACATTACCAGACGAAGACACTGGGAATTCCTCGCGACCAGGTAAAGGCTCTCCTTCTCCTCGACAATGCACCTGCCCACCCGTGCGACAAGGACTTGGTTGCTGAGAATGGCCGTATTAGGTGCATGTTTCTGCCACCTAATACGACTGCTCTCATTCAACCAATGGACCAAGGAGTGATCGTGGCAACAAAGCGCCTGTACCGTCGGAAGTTCCTGGACGAGGTGATGGTGGTTCTCGAGGACGAGGACGAGCGCAGGGAAGGACGTGACACTCGAGGCAAGCGGACTTTGGAAAACCTTCGCCGCTACAACATCAAGTCTGCGCTGTACAACTGGGCTAGTGCATGGAAGGAAGTCCCTGTGAAAACTCTTGAAAATGGTTGGTCTCGTCTGCTTCTCGGAACAGATGTGGAGTACGATTTCCTAGGGTTTGGCGTGGATGACTTCCATGCACGGCTACGTACGCACGGCGACGATGTTGATGTGGACGATGTTCGTGAGTGGTTGGACGACGACGAGGGCGATCCTGGGTATCAGACGTTGTCTGATATCGAGATCGCGTCTTCGGTTGCTGGTGTCAGTCCCGAACTTGAAGATTCCGACGACGAAGGCGATGATGATGCAGACTCCGCCCAGCAGGACACTACTCCAGCCATCCCCAAGCTGAGCGCACTCCGGGAACATCTAGAGTTCGTCCTAGACTACCTGGAACACCCGGACTGCGACAGGGAGATGGGGCCCTTGGGACTCGTGGAGGAAGTGCGTGCTTTCCGGCAGCGCATCATCAATCGCCAGAATCGTCGGTCCTTGCGTCAGTCAACGATTGACAGTTTTTCAGGCCCGTGACCCCCGCTGTGCCAAGCCCTGGTTCCACTCCGTTGCCTCCCCAAGACAGGCCCTCATGCTCCGAGCCACAGCCCAGCACATCAGCTACAGTGGAGTCACCGCTCGACGTGAGTTTGCGGCTGTCTTCAGAGTCTTCTGTAGTCGGTACGCCATCACCACTACCCACCGATGCACCCCTTGGACGCCTGCCAGTGATACTCTCGGGCTCTGACAGTGAATAAACAGCAAGAACTTCTCCACTAGACCACACGGGAATTTTGAGTGTTGTGCAGTGAAAAAAACGGTGTGTTGTGTTAAGGTTTTCAAGTTGGGAGAAAAGACTAAGTAGAAAAGAAATTTAACGTAACTAACCTTCTTTGTTTTGGCTTTGGAAACTTATATAAACTTGTGAAAAGTTAATGTGCAACACTTAAATTTAATGGAACATTATTTGGACTAAAGTGAACACTGTGAAAAGAACGGACTTCTGTGTGTTAGTGACTAAGTTCAGTGCAAGACTTCAGGAAGAGTGTAGTGCAAGTGCTTCAGGAAATCGTTCTTACTGTCAGAGTCCGAGAGGAGGCGGTTATTCATCGAGGTGGCCAGGGACTTGCTGTAAGTAGCCAAAATGTTTCATGTTGTACTATTTTCCATACTATATTTACCAGAATGTTTCATATTGTATTTTTTCCCATACTATACTTACCAGAAAGTGTCATACTGTACTTCTTTCCATACTAAACTTACCTCATGCATGTGCAGTAGGAATGTGTTTTTCAGAGTTCGGTTAGGTTCGGTTAGGTTAGGTTCGGTTAGAGTCCATAAGTACCAGAATGTTTATTAATGTATGAACATACTTCTAAACCCACATTTTATGTGTCTATTGCATTTATTTCAGTCATTTATGTGCCTTATTGGTGTGATTTGGGTGTTAAATAGGTGCTATGCATGTCCGGAGGGAGTTGTATAGGTGTTTCTCTGTGTTAGGGTCCGTAAGTACAAGTCCATAAGCTGGGGCCCAATATCCGGACAAAACCAATATCCGAACCTACCGATGGCTCTATTGATCCGGATATTGGAGTGATTACTGTAGTTTAAAAACGGCATTGTCCGCTTTTAGTTCATTCATTATTGTGTAAAACTATCTAACTGTTAACCATTCAGATGTTATTGGATGCATCCACAATGATCGTCATTGTCTAGAATGATGACAGCATCGTAGGTGAAGAGCAAGAACAGTTTCCTGGTCAGAGTCCATGATGAAACCGAAAAAAAGTTTATATTTATGTACAGTATATAAATGCAGTGGCACTTCCCTGCAGCAAACCTCTTCACATGGACCACTGAGTGGCGCCACTTTGGGTGGTACTATAAAAACTAAAGGCCAGTACTGACGAACGTGTCTGACATTTCTGGTTTTCATACCATAAATTAATTTGCTGTTCGCGTCAGGCATTCATCACGTGGTTATGGCGTAAAATAGTATTGGAATGTGACAGGAGGATTAACACCACCAGGCACCCCCCTTTCATGTAACAAACATAAATACAGTAATCCCTCCAATATCCGACGTAATAGAGCCATAGGCAGCTCCAGATAGTGGTCTTGTCCGGATATTGGGCCCCAACTTATGGACTTGTACTTATGGACCCTGACTCAGAGAAACACCTATACAACTCCCTCTGGACATGCATAGCACCTATTTAAGACCCAAATCACTCCAATAAGGCACATAAAAGACTGAAATAAATGCAAAAGAAGCATAAAATGAGGTTTTTGAGGTAGGTTCATACAATATTCAACATTCTGGGTACTTACAAGTCCCTGGCTCCTGGACTGGTACTTATGGACCCTAACCTAGCCTAACTCAGAAAAACACCTTCCTACTGCACATGTATAGCTCCTAACACCCTACACACCAATAAAGGACATTAAAGAGTGAAATGAGGTGTTTGAGGTAAGTATAGTATGGAAAAAAGTACAGTATGAAACATTCTGCCTACTTACAGCAAGTCCATGGCCATCTCGATGAATAACCGCCTCCTCTCGGACTCTGACAGTAAGAAGGATTTCCTGAAGCACTTGCGGTACACTGTTCCTGAAGTCTTGCACTGAACTTAGTCATTCGCACTCAGAAATCCATTCTCTTCACAGTGCGCACTCTTGTCTAACTTATGCTCCATTGTAACTTAATAAGTGTTGCACTCTGCACTTTAACTCTTTCCACTCTTATAACCATTTTCTAAAGCAAAAACACACGTCTATTTACGTTAGATTTAGTTTTAAAAATGTTTGTCTTTTCACTCACAACTGTAAATCCTTAACACAATGTACTGTTTTTTTCACTGCACAACACTGTAAATTCCCGTGTGGTCTAGTGGAGAAGTTCTTGGCGTCTATTCACTGTCAGAGTCTGAGAGTATCGCTGGCAGGTGACCTAGGGGTGCGTCGCTGGGTCGTGGTGATGGCGTACCCACTGCAGATGACTCTGAAGACAGACGCAAACTCATGTTGAGCGGTGACTCCACCGTGGCTGATGTGGTGGGCTGTGGCTCGGAGCATGAGGGCCTGTCTTGGGGATGCAATGGAGTGGAGCCAGGGCTGGGCACAGCGGGGGTCACGGGCCTGAAAAAACTGTCAATCGCTGATTGACGCAAGGAACGACAATTCTGACGATTGATGATGCGCTGCCTGAAAGCACGCACTTCCTCCACAAGTCCCAAGGGCCCCATCTCCCTGTCACAGTCCGGGTGTTCCAGATAGTCGAGAACGAACTCTAGGTGTTCCCGGAGTGCGCTCAGCTTGGGGATGGCTGGAGTTGTGTCATGCTGAGAGTAGTCCGCATCATCGTCGCCGTCCTCGTTGGAATCTTCAAGCTGGGTACTGACACGTGCAACTGAAGATGCTATCTCGATATCAGACAATGTCTGATACCCAGGATCGCCCTCGTCGTCATCCAACCACTCACGCACATCGTCCACATCAACATCGTCGCCATGCGTACGTAGACGTGCATGGAAGTCATCCACGTCAAAACCTAGGAATCGTACTCCACATCCGTTCCGAGAAGTAGACGAGACCAACCATTTTCTAGAGTCTTGACAGGGATTTCCTTCCATGCACTGGCCCAATTGTAGATTGCAGACTTGATGTTGTAGCGGCAAAGGTTTTCCAAAGTCTGCTGGCCTCGCTTGTCCCGTCCCTCCCTGCGCTCGCCCTCGTCCTTGAGAACAACCATCACCTCGTCCAGGAACTTCCTTCGGTACAGCCTCTTCGTTGCCACGATCACTTCTTGGTCCATTGGTTGGATGAGAGCAGTCGTATTAGGTGGCAGAAACATGCACCTAATATGGCCATTCTCAGCCACCAAGTCCTTGTCGCACGGGTGGGCAGGTGCATTGTCGAGGAGAAGGAGGGCCTTTACCTGGTCGCGTGGGATTCCCAGTGTCTCTGTCTGGTATTGTATGACCTCCTTGACGAAATGGCAGTGGAACCTGTCTTTGAAGATCTGGGCTGTAAACCATGCCTTCAAAGAATGGTACCAGACGACAGGAAGGACATCCATCACTCCACGAAGACGCCGAGGCTGCTTTGCACGGCCAACAATAACGGGCGTAAGCCTGTGCATGCCGTTAGCATTGGGACAACACAAAGCAGATATCCGTTGCTTGGAGAGCTTGCGGCCAGGTACACGCTTCTCCGTCTCCTCGGCTAGAGTGTTCGTTGGCAAAGAGCAATAGAATAAACCAGTTTTGTCAACGTTGTAGACACTTGACCTAGAGTGAAGCCCTCCCTGTCGATCAAGCCCTTCACCTTGTGCCGAAACTCATCAACTCCATCCTCGTTAGCGTCCAAAGCTTCGCCATGAGCTTTACGGTTGGTAAGGCCATGCCGTAACATAAACGGGAAGAGCCAACCCTCAGATGCCTTGAAGTCTAGGGCGATGTGAAGCCTGGCAAACTTCTCAGCAGCAGCCTTCAGCTCCGTACCACGTACCATCACACCAGCAGCACGTTGCTGTCGATACCAAATCAACGTGGAGTGGTCGACTTCAGCAAACTTGGGAGTAAACATCACCTTCCTCTCCACGTTGCGTTTGCTTCTCGACGAGAAGTCAACTGTGTACTGCATGAGTTTGTCTCGGGATCTCTTAATATCAAACAAAGTAGATCGGGCCAGGTTGAACTCGTGGAGGATGCGGGAAGAAGACCACCCCGCATCTGCTTTCTCCAATATCTCCCGTTTCTTCTCCAGAGTCAACAGCACTCTCTCCCTCTTCTCAAGCGGCGGGGCCATCATCACACACACGAAGGAGAGGCACGAGAGCAGCAGGAGTGCCTGCAGCAGGTAAGGCACCACCACAAAAGCGAGCACATTGGCAGCCATGACAACGAGCGTGCACTTGCAACGAGAGACAGGTGGAAAGTGGGGAAGATGCAGGGGCGCTCTAGCGGACGTCAGAGGAATGACGCACCATAACAAAGCTGTCCCACGCCCCGTGCGCCAAGTTCAAATTACGGGCAGGATTTTTTTTTTTTTTTTCCCTCGATGTTTTTGCAGTTTTCGAATCATTTTGGGAATATTGGAACCCGGGACGATTATGTCCGGTTAGTGGGGATGTTCGGATATTGGGCGTTCGGATATTAGAGGGATTACTGTACAGTAATCATAAATATGATGGCTGCATTTACCATTAATAAATAATGAATAAGTTAGGAACAAAATATATGAGAAATGCAGGGCTGTTCAGAAAATTGTGCAAGACTAAGCATTTTTGTAAACAAATACGAGTAAACAAGCTTCTGTGGTGATGAAGTGGTGGTTTGGTGCATAATATTTGGAGTTATGACAGTAAATTTTGCTGCCAAGTTAATTTCAGAATACCTGTGTATTTTCTCAATAGTTTTTTGAAACAGCAACCGTCTTAAAGTTTGTGTGTTCCCAGCTCAGTGCTGTAGTTGTCACATTTGAGGGCAAGCCAAATAGCTGCCTATAATTCAGAATAAATTTTGCGTCCAAGTTAATTTCAGACTGCCTGTGTATTTTCACAATAGATTTTTGAAACAGCAACAGTCTTAAAGTGTGTGTGTTCCCAGCTCAGTGCTGTAGTTGTCACATTTGAGGGCAAGCCAAATAGCTGCCTATAATTCAAAATATCCTTTTGTGGCAATCTTGGCATTGAAAAATCATGAAGTAAATGACATTTTTTTTGTTAATGGAGTGCTCCTTGAAGTATATCACTTTCTGTTTAAGGATGTAGTTGATTCATGCAGCAGCTGCAGTGGTTGCTAACATAATCATTGAGTCAGAGTACTTTGCTGGGTACAGTACTACTTTCCTGCCACTTTCTTTTTTTTTCTTTAGGCTAAATAAGTATATAACTTATAAGAAGAGTATATATATACAGTATTAAATTACATGGCAAACTTTACAAATATTAGAGCTAGATCAGCATTGGTACAGTCAGGGAAAGTTCAGCATTACCCACTGTTCAGAGCATTGGTGGTCTACAAATAGTCTGAAGCAGCAGCAAGACCCCACTTCTCTGGTAACTGTGAGTGGGAGGGAGGGTGGCCAGGGATGGGAGGGTTTGAAGAGTTGCTCACTCACAGTATCAGTACATGTTTACTGACAGAGGTATGCTTCTTTGCCTTCGTATTGTAATGCTCGATAGGAATGATAGTTACAGAGACCAATCTTGTAATTAGGGCTTCCCATGTCATTCTGTCGAAAGGAAAATGATAAGCGTGTTAATCGATCATATAGATTTTTTTTTTTAATTATTATTACACACTACCGTAAACTCTAACATCAGTATTCTTAAACTGTGGACAGACGTTCACCTTGCCCTATCCGTATCTTTTGGTAATCCAAACTCACTAAAGGGAGAGCGTTTCCTGGTGAATGGGAAAGGATTACCACAGCGTAGCACTGGAATCTGCAGTGAGTCTTTTAGCATCCCATCACATACCCCTTCATCATATTACAGCAGCCTTGTGGAAAGAAAATTTAGAATTTGAAGGACCCTGTGGTGTGTGTGATGGGAATTTTAATTTAATGATAAAAACATCATGTGAAAAAAAAAATGAGCATATAATATTTTTATCATTTTAAAAGACTTCACCGCTTCTCCGGAGATGGTTAATCTATGATGAGACAAAAACAAAAATGATATACTGTATCCTCTTCTATTTTATTTTTTCACTATTTCTACAAAGCTGTTTATCAGATATGTTGCATGATACCTTTATACCCTGTAATTAGTTTGATTAGTTCATGGAAATTAATGATCCCTACAGTAAAGAATGGCTGAGAACTACCTAAACAGATCATTTGTGCACAGCCAGTTAGTTTGAATTATGAAGTCTCATGTTTGTGTTTGGTAAACTTCTACGAGTCTGCACTATTTTGTTTTGGCTTGGCAATATATTTTTCTGGTGTATTTTGGTGTGGTTTGAACAAATTGCTTGAAAGGGTACAGCAGGGAAGAAAGGTTGCTGGTTCTTTGAAAGCAATGATAAGAAACAGGGAAGTGAGCATGGAAGTGAAAAAGTTACTACATGACAGTATTGTGATACCAACTCTAACGTATGGAAGTGAAGCTTGGACGTTGTTGGAAGGACACAAGTCAAGAGTGAGAGCAGTGGAAATGAGTTAGTTAAGAGGAACCTGTGGAGTCACATGGAGAGACAGGCTGACGAATGAGGATATAAAGGAGCATTGTGGTGTGGATGTGGATGTGATAGGAAGCGTTATGAGGAACACACTGAGGTGGTTTGGCCATGTGGAGAGGATGGAGGATGAAAGACTGACGAAGAGAGTGTATGTGAGTGAGGTGGAGGGGGGAAGAGGGAGGGGGAGGCCGAGGATGAGATGGAGGGATGGGGTGGAGAGGTATGTGAGAGAGGGGTGTGTGAGTTGGGAGCAGGGCAGTGAAATGGCTGGGGACAGGGTGACGTGGAGGCGATTTGTTTGTGGCCACCCCGAACGGGATTAAGGTGCTTGTGATTGGTTTTCAAATTAACCCTCTCTTCCAAGTGTCTTGGGGGTCTGGTGGGATTTCGGGGTTCTGGGTAAGAAAAAAATGGCAAAAACAAGCATTTGGGGCAGAAATGTGTCAAAATCGGTATGACCAGCCAAGGTGTATTCGTAGGGTTACTACCGACCGCATGAATCCCTTTGAAGCTATGTCTGACACTGATTTTTTCCTATGGTACAAGTTCTCCAAAGCCTGTATATCTACTCTTATACAGAGTAATGTATTAAGAACAAATGCCAGTCTTTAATAATGTAAGAGGTAAGAACTGCTAACATTGAAAGATGTATTGTATGTCAACCTTAGAAATTGTCATATATATATATATATATATATATATATATATATATATATATATATATATATATATACATATATGTATATATATATATATATATATATATATATATATATATATATATATATATATATACAGTACATCCCCACAGTACGCGAGTTCTGAGTATGAAATCCCCCTTGTACGTGAGGACCTATTTTTTTGTGTGTGTGTATTTTTTATTAGTAAGCAAATTGAACTCCTTGTAAGCGAGACGGGCAGCAAAGAGTGGCCCAAATCTGGGGTTACCCGTGTAAGTGACATTGCCCCCCCCCCCAAGAAGCGATAATGGGTAAAGGTGAGCAGCCATATTCTTGTTGGTTTAGTTAAGCCATATCCTTGTTGATTTACCTAGTAAAGCCATAGTCTTGTTGGTTTACTTTATCTTAGGTAATATGTCTTAGATAGTTTCCCTGTATAATACAATACTTAGGTCTGAAAGGCGTCTCAAGGGTTGCCCATGAAGGGGGTTGCCGCCCATGTGTAATTTTTCGCATACGTTTATGTATTCACAGTACGCGAATTCCTAGTATGCGACGTCCTCTGCTGCCCATATAGGCACGTACATGGGGGAGGTACTGTGTGTGTATATATATATATATATATATATATTTACACACAGTATGTATATATGTATATATATACAGTAATCCATTTAAGACCCAGATGCCCAAGTCCCGGACATTTTGGGCTCAGGTCCTTGGACACCAAAAAAAAGAAAGAAAGAAAAAAAAAAAGCAATATATGTTCATCCCTACTTTAAAATTGCCGCGCAGTGACAAACAGCTGTGTTTTGGCACAGTTCCTCCGACGTCTGCTAGAATGCCTCTGCATCCTCCCCAGTTCCAGCCTACCTACCGTCGTGACTGCACGCTTGTCGCCATGGCTGCCCATGTGCTTGTTTTTGTGAATAAACAGTGAATAACTGAAATACCTTGCCACTAGACCACATGGGAATTTAGTGTTGTGCAGTGTTAAGAAATTAGAATTCGGAGTGCAAAGGATTAAATGCAGAGTGCAACACTGGCGTGTTGCAACTGGCATGGTGCAAGTAAGAACAGGATGTGCAGTGTTAAACAATTGTAATTCATAGTGCAAAGGATTAAGTGCAGCACATCATTGGATAACTGTACGTGCTTCAAGTGCACCTTCACCACTGTCAGAGCCATAGAAGAGGTAGGTTAACTTCGTCACAGCCACGGACGTGTCGTACGTACCCTGTACACTGCGAAATATTTTCCATACTCCTAATTTCTAATTCTTTGGTTCCTTTTCATTTATTTCATGGTTTCTGTCCCTTATTTGTGTGCGTAGGGTCTTAAATAGGTGCTGTGCGTGTCCGGTAGGGAGTTATTTAGGTGGCATTCAAAGTTAGATTGGGTTGGGGTCTATAAGTACCTGTCCAGGGGTATTTTTCCCAAGTCCCAGACAAAACCAAGTCCCAGACATGCCTTTGGCTCTATTACATTGGATCTTGGAGGGATTACTGTGTAAATATACATATATATATATATATATATATATATATATATGTGTGTGTGGGTGTGTGTGTGGAGCCTCTGTGGTACAGTGGTAAAGTTTGCATTTTCGTACACTGAAGAACGAGGGTTTGCGCCCCGCCAGGGTAATAAACTTTGGGAGCGTTCTTCTGACCACGTACTGCTTGGCGGACATCAGGGGTGCTCTGGTTGAACCAGTGTCGCATACTAAGTATGCTTGCACCCAGTCGGCTGGTGCAGGCCGATTACACTTGGTTCACAGACTACACACACATCCAAAGGCACTACAGCACTACAATTACACTTACTAGCACTTCTGACCCTACATACAATCTCTGCCAGACAGCCTAAGCCACTTGGTAGAGATATATTGGCTGTATCATCCCCACTTCAGTAGGGATAGGCCGGTCCTGCAGTGGACACTCAAATGGCTGATGAGATGAGATGAGAGATATACAGTATACTGTATATGTGTATACAGTATGTATATTTAAGATTTTAAATTTTAAAACTAATCAGTGTTACCAACTGTCTGCCACGCCTACCCACACGAAGGGGTGTGCTTTCAGCCTTTCATGCTTTCAAGATTACCAATTGCATTGAAGGTGTAAGCTTCCACTTCGAGCGGGGTGCGGGAAGGGTAACCCCTGTCCTCGGTTTCAAGACTACTGACATAAGTTTGAGAAGAATAATTACCAGAATAACAATGGAAATGCTTCCAAGCGGATGTTTATAGTGGGATGACAGAGGATGAATAAACAAATTTATAAGAATTTACACACACACACACACACACACTTTATGAAATAGGAGTCCAGAAGTACATCCCACAGCACAAAGAGGCAGAAAAGAAAATAAAGAAATGGTTTAATACAGAATGTAAAAAATCAAAAGAAAAAAGGGATTTGTTGTGGAATAGATACAGAAGACACAATAGTGAAAGGACATATAACAACTATAAACAGGCAAGAAACGATTATACAAGAATAAGGAGGGAAGCCCCAAAACTGTTTGAGGAGGATATCATAAATAAAAGCAGTGATCAACCAAAGCTATTTTACAGCTACATCAGAAGCAAACCAAAGTAAATGATAAAATACAATTCAGTACGGACGAGGGAATCACCTATTCACAAGAGAAGGATATTTGTGAAGCACTAAACAAGAAATTCCAATAAGTTTTTACAGAGAAAAAAAATTTTGAGAGAGATTATGTGGAACATGCATGCCCACACATACTACCAGATATACAAATATCAGAAAAAGTAATACAGGAGGAGCTAAGTAAATTAGACAAAGGAAAAGCAAATGGACCTGATGAAATTTCATGTTGGGTACTACGTGAATGTGCAAAGGAGTTAAGTAAACCGTTATTTTTAATTTTCAAGAAATCCTTGAGTCAAGGTAAACTACCTGATATTTGGAAGAAGGCAAACATTGTTCCCTTATTCAAGAAAGGGAATAGACAAAATCCACTCAACTACTGACCAGTATCACTAACCAGTGTTGTAAGCAAGGTATTAGAAAAGCTTATAAGAAAAGCTTGGGTAAATCATCTAGAACACAATATGAAAACAGAAAGACAGTTTGGTTTCAGAAAAGGAAAATCATGTGTTACTAATCTGTTGAGCTACTAAGACAGAGTAACAGACACATTACAGGAAAGAGAAGGATGGGTGAACAGTATCTATTTAGATTTCAAGAAAGCATTTGACAGAGTACTGTACCAAAGACTTTTATGGAAACTGTACCATCAAGGAGGAATTCGAGGCAAACTGTATTATTGGATGCAAGATTTTCTCATGAGAAATGAGAACAGTACTAAGGGGAAATTACTCATCATGGATAGAAGTGACTAGTGGAGTACCACAGGGCTCAGTGCTGGCACCAATCATGTTTTTAGTATATATAAATGATATAGACAGTAAGACTGGAAATGAAAGCTATCTAAATATGTTTGCAGATGATGCAAAAATAGAACGGAGAATTACTACACAGACTTTTGCAAAGAGCTACAAGAAGAATTAAATAAACTTCATGAATGGAGTAATACATGGCAAATGGAATTCAATGTGGACAAGTGTCATGTAATCAAGTTTGGTAAAAGTGGAAAAAGACCTGATTGAGATTATAAGTTAGGAAATAAAACCCTACACACATCAGAAAGAGAGAAGGACCTAGGTGTGATTATCAATAACAGACTATCTCTGGCTGACCACATCAGTGAGAAGGTACGGAACATGTATACACTGCTTGCAAATGTGAGAATAGCATTCACATACATAAATGAAGACATGCTAAGAAAGATAATAACATCATTCATCAGACCAACCCTGGAATATGCATCAGTAGTTTGGAGTCCTCATCTCAAAAAACACATAGACAAGATTGAAAAAGTTCAAAGGGCTGCTACAAGATGGGTACCAAGCTTAAAGGATCTAAGCTACGAAGAAAGACTAAATAAACTGAATCTACCAACACTACAGGAGAGAAGGAAATGAGGTGACATGATTACACTATATAAATGCATATCAGGGAAGGAGAAAATAGACATAAATTATTACTTAATGTATGGGGAAGCATCAGCAAGAGGACACTGCAAAAAACTGCATAAGAAGAGTGGTGATAAAGACGTAAGGAAATTTAGTTTCCCAAATAGAGCAATTGATCAGTGGAATGCACTACCAAATGAAATAGTGTGTGCCAAAACAATTCACAATTTAAAAGATATGTACGATAAATATGGTTTAAGACGTGGGACAGTACGAGCTTGACTCATTCCTGTAAAGATATAATTAGGTAAGAAGAATTAGGTTAGCACACACACACACACACACACACACACACACACACACACACACACACACACACACACACACACACACACACACACACACACACACACACACACACACAGAGGCAGCGTCAGAGTCAACATGTCTGTATCCTTGCTCCTCGTTCCACGCTGGCCACCCTTGGCCACACCTAAATAGTATCTTTATATGAGTCAAGCTCTGTACTAGGTTAAACTAAATGGGGTTCTAATATAGTAGAGCAAGTATAAGCAAAAGTGTTGTCCAAAGAACAAAATACATCCAGTTAGTGCAAGAATTTGCTGATCAACGCATTATCAGCTGTGTCGTCTATCACCAGCAGGCGAGTAGCAAGGAGATGCCTACTTGTAAGTATAACCTTTCTGAGCAATACCACAAGATGAGCACCATCCTTAGTAAAGTGAATATGGAAGGAGTTAAGAAAAGGGATAAAGGTAGAAAACAAGATGATGATTTCTACCAAGAACTGTGTGAAATGGAATCATATAACAAACTAATTGAGAAAGTGAATAAACTGGAGAAGGTTTTTCAGAGTGAAATAGATGAATTTAAGGAGCATCTCGCATGCACAAGGAAGAAAATGAAATATTAGTAAGGGAATTAAACAAAAAAGACACAACAGTAGATAAGCTTTCAGTTGAGATGGGTTCACTTAGAAGGAAGATTAGTGAAATTGCAAATACAGTTGTCAACCATGAGAGTATTACAGAGGAGTTCAGAAATGATACAGAGACAATTTGGCAAGCAAGCAGTCTGATAGACCAAAGCAGTGATATTGAAGAGAAGATAACCCAGGTGCATAAAGTGATGCAAAGTTACAAAGATGAAGTGGAAACTGCATATGCTGAAATGGTCAAAGTAAGGAAAAACTTTGAAACAAGAGACGAAGGAAAAAGCATTAGAAAGGAAGTGAAAATAATAATCCAAAACAACAGTCCAAATTGGTCAAAGATTAAGCAGATATGAATAAATCTATAGTAATCACTGGTAAAGATGAAGAAGAAATAAAAAAATTTCAAGAGACAAAAAGGAGATGGCAAATTTAATTAGCATATTGAAGGAAGTATCAGATGAAATCTGTAATAAAGACATAGAGAAATATGAAAGGCTAGGAGAATATGAGAGAAATAAGTCAGGCCTCTGGAAGTAACCTTCCAGTGTGTGGAGGAAATACTAAAAAATGCAAACAAACTCATGGAAAAAGAGGAATTTTAAAAAAGTTTGGAAAAAAGATGCCTAACTCAAGAGGAATTGGGAATGCTAAAGGAGAAGAGGGAGGAGGCAGAAACAAGGAATGAGGGAAGATCAGAGGAAGAGAAGAGTACATTTTTTCACAAAGGAATTGGATTGCATGTACGAAAGTGGTGCATAACCAACAGGGAATAAAAAAGAGGAAGATAGTAGACAAGTTAAGGCAAGTATGTAAACAAGATGATTAAGTTGATGTACTCAAATGTAGATGGAATGGTGTCTAAATTATTAGAAATAGAAGACTATACCAAAGAATAGGAACCATATATAATTTGCCTAACTGAAACAAAATTAACACCAAAGATATAAAACAATACTATAAACTTAGAGGAATATAATATATATAGAGAGGAGACACAAATTTAAGAAAGGGAGGAGGAATTATAATCTTAACAAAGAAAAATCTACAAGTCAAAGAAATAAAAATAGATATACCCTCACAAGTAGAAGCGATTGCACTGAAGATTAACACATCTGAAGGGAATTAATTGTGGCATATTTATACGACACCCAAAACAAACACTTGGGAAAGAGGCAAATATGCAGACCTGGCAGAAAGTGCAGTTTAGAGTTTAAGAACATTACTGCATAAAATGGAAGAGAAATCTGAAAGAATTATATTAACCAGATATTTCAATACAAATATATATTGGAATATTCTAGATGTAAGAAGCCATGAAAGCTGTTGGGATCAAAAGCTTCTTGATCTTGTGCAAGAGTTTTTCTTAACACAGCAAGTAAAGAAAAACACCAGATAAAGAGGACTTGATGATCCATCAGTACTAGATCTTATATTTACTAGGCAAGAAAATGACATTAACAGTATAATATATCACCCTTCATTTGGCAAAAGCAACCATGCAGTATGAAATTTCAGGACTACATATGACATAGTTACCAGTGAAGAGAGTAATAGTGAAGAGAGTTACAAAAAGAGTCTAAACTACAAAAGGACAACTATCACGACCTAAAGAAATACTTCTTAGAAATAGATTGGGAAAAGAAACTTAGAGGACAAGATTTAAATATTATTCTGTATATAGAAAAATTCTATGATTTTTATGAAACAAGAGTCCAAAAGTACATCCCTCAGCACAAAGAAGCAGAAATAAAAATAAAGAAATTGTTTAATACAGAATGTAAAAAATCAAAAGAAAAAAGGGACTTGCTGTGGAATAGATACAGAAGACAGTAGTGAGAGGGCATATAACAACTATGAACAGAGAAGAAATGACTATACAAAGATAAGGAGGGAGGCTCAGAGACAGTTTGAGGAAGACATATAAATAAAAGTAGTGATCAACCCAAGCTATTTTACAGCTACATCCGAAGCAAAACCAAAGTTAAAGATAAAATACAGTCCATTATGGATAAGGGGATCATCTATGCACAAGAGAAAGATATTTGTAAAGCGCTAAATAAAATTTCCTATCAGTTTTTACAAAAGAGAATAATTTTGATAGGGATGATATGGAACATGCATGCCCACACATAATACCATATATACAAATATCTGAAAAAGAAGTACAAAGGAAAAGCATGTGGTCCTGACGGAATTTCAGGTTGGGTGTTACATGAATGTGCAGAAGAGGTAAGCAGACCATTGTATTTAATATTCAAGGAATCCTTAGGTCATGGTAAAGTACCTGCTATTTGGAAGAAATCAAACATTGTTCCCCTATTCAAGAAGGGAGTAGACAGAATCCACTCAACTACCAACCAGTATCACTGACCAGTGTTGTAAGTTAGATACTAGAAAAGCTGATAAGAAAAGTTTTGGTAAACCATCTAGAAAAACAGTATGATACCAGAAATGCAGTTTGGTTTTAGAAAGGGAAAATCGTGTTACCAGTCTATTAAGCTACTATGACAGAGTTGCAGAAACATTGCAGAAAAGAGAATGATGGGTGAACAGTATCTTTTTGGATTTCAATAAAGCTTTGACAGAGTACTGCACCAAAGACTTTAATGGAAACTGCACCATCCAGGAGGTATCCAAGTCAACCTGTACAGTTGGATGCATGATTTTCTCAGAAGAAGGGAAATGAGAACAGTACTAAGGAGAAATTACTCATCATGGAGGGAAGCGATTAGCTGAGTTCCACAGGGCTTAGTGCTGGCACCAGTTATGTTTATAATGTATATAAATGACATAGACAGTAACACTGGAAATGGAATGTATCTAAATATGTTTGTGGATGATGCAAAAATACAGTGGAAAATTACTAACACAGATTCTTGCAAAGAGCTACAAGAAGAATTAAATAAACTTAATGAATGGAGCAATAAATGGCAAATGGAACCCAGTGTTGACTAGTGTCATGTAATTAAGTTTGGTAAAAGTGAGAAAAGACCAGATTGGGATTATAAGGTAGGAGGATCAATCCTAAGCATATCAGAAAGAGAGAAGGACCTAGGAGTGATTATCAGTGACAGACTATCTCCGGCTGACCACATTAGTGAGGAAGTAAGTAACATGTATACACTGCTTGCTAATATGAGAATAGCATTCACACATATAAATGAAGACTTGCTGAGAAAGATAATAACATCATTCATCAGGCTAACCCTGGAGTATGCATCAGTAGTCTGGAATCCTCATCTCAAAAAACACATAGATAAAATTGAAAAATTACAAAGGGCAGGTACAGGATGGGTACCAAGCTTAAGGGATCTAAGTTACAAAGAAAGACTAGAAAAATTGAATCTACCAACAGTACAGGAGACAAGGAAAAAGGAGACATGATTATGCTATTTAAATGCATCTCAGGGAAAGAGAAAATAGACATAAATTAATATATAACCTATGGGGAAGCACCAGCAAGAGGACACTGCAAAAAAAACTACTGTGCGTGAAAAGAGAGGCGATAAAGACGTAAGGAAATTCAGTTCCCCAAATAGGGCAATTGATCAGTGGAATGCACTACTGAATGAAATAGTGTGTGCCGAAACTATTCATAAATTTAAGGATATGTATGATAAAAATGGTTTATTACACGGGACAGTACGAGCTTGACTCTTTCTTGTAAAGATACAATTAGGTAAGAACAATTAGGTAGGTAAGAACACAGAGAGAAGGAGAGAGAGTGTCCTTCCCATGATATGATTACAGTATCAGTACAGTAATCTCTGTATAAATGCATATGAAAGTACAGTATGTGTGTGTGTACTGTACAGTACATTTCTGTTCTGTATGGATGTTCATTTCAATACCAGCCACCTCAGCCAAGTGGGATAGGTTAAGTTTGGTTAGGTTAGGTTAAGTTAGGATATGTTCACATACTGTACGTAATTTTGCCTGGGAAATGCATTGAGCATATTTTCAAGAAAATCCTATGGTTAGTTTTGAAACGATGGGGCAAACGTTGTTCCGGGCTGAGGGTTTCCGGTTACCACCGTGCGTGTAACACAGACCATAAGCCTCGAGTAAATGTATGGTAAAAGAGACTGTCCGCCTCTACTCTGAATGCCAGGAGTCCCTCGGCCTCCAGGATTAGTGCGGAAAGTCCCCACCACCCACTCCTATCTGCTTCCCTATTGAATAGGCAGTGTCGGCTGGCTGGCCGCATTAGTCATACATTGCCTGAGGCAGTGATGTACTGGTCATCTGCTGTTGCCCTCATGTGCTAACCCTTGCCTGGGTAAATGGAATTAAGTGAACCTTAAATGCAGATGTCAGTTTGCCATGCTTTGCTTCGTCTGTGCTGGGACACAACTGTGGGGTGTGATATGGCAGTGCAGTACTGCTTACCATCCAACACAAGCCTGCTCCTCAGTTCCCGCCTTTGTCTCGCCTGAGTGATTTGCTTACAAGAGTGGGTGTGGATGCAGTAGCCTTTGTGGTGGTCCCCTGCCTTCCTCATGTTGTGGCCCTCCTCTGCTGTATTCTCTTGTGTGTGGTGTTGGCCTCACCACCACCTGAGAAACGGAAGAGGAATGTTTTGACTCTAGAGAAGAAACGTGAGATACTGAGCAAGGTTGACATGGGCTGGACCACAGGACGCATGCTGTGGGAATATGATCTAGCCCATTCAACAGTGTTTGATATCAAGATGTCACGGCACAAGCTTGCACAGTACTGACAGGACTTCAGCGAAAGCACACGTAGTGGCAGCAGGAGGATTATGGCCCAAGCCCAGCACACCATTATTGACCAGTTGACATTGTTGTGGTTTCACCAGTAACGTGGTGTCTGTGTACTGGTGCATGGGACCGAGTTGAAGACTGCAGCCGAGAAGTTTGCTCACCTGCACAATTTGCATGACTTCAAGGGATCGAGGGATGGCTGTTTCGCTTCAAGCTTCGCCATTGACTTACTGGCTCTAAGGCACACAGTGAGGCCTTGGATGCAGCAGTGGAGGAAGTAGACCCATTTTGCCAGAAAGTGCAGCACCTGATCAAGGATGAGGGCCTTTCCCTTGGTCAAGTCTATAACGCTGATGAAACTGGTGTATTCTACCGATCCATACCCACCAACACCCTGGCTGAGGAAAAGACGAAGACTGTGCCTTGTCGGAAGATGTCCAAACAACGTGTCTGACTTGTTCTGTGCCAGTGGCAGTGGAACGCACCGCCTCAAACCCATTATTGTTGGGTGTGCAAAACAACCACGTTGTGTCCATGGGTTGATGGATAGCCTGCCTATTGTGTGGTATTATTCTGTGAAGGCCAAGTTTACTGCAAAGATCTTCAGAGATTGGTTCCATAGACATTTCATCAAGGAGGTTAACCGATATTAAATGCAGGTCTTTGGTATCGCATGCGACCAGATGAAGGCACTCCTGCTCCTGGAAAATGCACCTGTGCATCCGTCCAAGAAGGATATGGTTGCTTATGATGGGCAGATTAGTTGCATGTTTCTGCCACCTAATACGACTGCTCTGATTCAACCAATGGACCAGGGTGTTACTGTGGCTGTGAAGAGACTGTATCACTGGAGGTTCCTGAACAAGGTGATGGTGGTGCTGGAGGACGAGGATGGGGCCGAGGACACACGTGGGGAGCAGACCTTGCAGAATCTTCAGCGTTATGACCTGAAGTCTGCAGTGTTCAACTGGGAGAATGTGTGGAAGGAAGTCTTTGTGAAAACCCTCAAAAGTGGTTAGTCACGTCTCCAGGGAATTGAAGCCGAGCACGACTTTGAGGGGTTTTGACGTGGATGATTTCCACCGCCACCTTCGAACAGCAGGAGAGCAGGTAGACATCGATGACGTGAGGGATTGGCTGGACGACGATGGCGGCAATCCTGGTTATCAGACCATGTTTGGTGAGGTGATCACTGCTGCTAACTCTGACTCGCAGCTTTCTGCAACTCCTTCAGTCCCTTGTCTCAGTGTCATCTGTGGTACTGAAGGGGGTGCTGTGCTGGAGTATGCTGAGCATCTGCACTGTGACAGGGATTTGGTGCTACTCAACCTGGCGATGGAGCTGTGGGGAGTCCGTGACGCTGTCATCCTCCGGCAGAATAGTCGGTCCTATCGTCAGACCAGGACCGACTCCTTCTCCAAGCCTGTGACCCCCATGAGTGCCAGCCCATTCTCACCACCAGCACTGCCACCAGCTCGTTTTCCGCCTTCACTATTGGACCCGCAGCCAAGCACATCGACAGCCATTGAGTCTCCATTGGATGTAAGCTTGCTGCTGTCGTTGGAGCCTCCTGAGGTGGGTATGCCACCATCACTGCACCACATGTCACCGCTCATCGCTTAGCTCCAGCAGGTAGAGGAGGAGGAGGAGGAGTTCTTTTACCTTTACTAAATGCGAAGGTTAGCCACTAGACCACATGGGACAACTGTACACCTGCTGGAGGTGTGCGGGTTAAGAAGCCTGTCTGCAGTGCCCCGGGTGGTAAGTACCCTAATTGAATGTTTTTTGGCAGGTAACTTTAGGTTTCTTTCATAGTTTCCTTGGTGTAAAAATATTTATTTAGGATATTCCCATGTGTGTTTTGATGTCAAAATATGGCAGAATGACTTGAAAACAGTGTCAAAATTTGGAGGGTTATTGTACATATAGTAGTGTATACGTAGGGTGTTTTTTGGTTTTCACTGTGGTTTTTTTTTTTGCATGGTTTTGTTGGTGTTGAAAATTATTTTGGATAATCCTATGTATATTTTGCCATCAAAATAGGGCAGAATGACTAGAAAACACTGCCAAAATAAGGAGGGGTACTGTACATCCAGTAGTGTAGAGGCAGGGTGTTTTTTGGTTTCAGTATTTTTTCTGCAGGGTTTCTTGATGTTTAGCATTATTTTGGATATTCCTATGTGTCCACATATGCCTGAATGACTGGAAAATACTGCGAAATTAAGCATAGGTACTGTACAAATAGGTTAGGTATAGGTTGGCGGTTGAGTATAGGTAGAGTTTGGGTATAATAGAGGAATAGTGTTCATTATCTTGATGTTGCCACTACCTGGACATGCTTTTGACTCTTATTATGTTTGGATAAACAAGTGAATACTGTATATTGCTACTGGAGAAAGGAGAAAAAGTGAGCAGATGGATTGAACACTTTAACGAATTCTTGAACATAGAGAATAAAGGTAATGTGAGTATAAGTGACTGGGGAATGGCTGGGAGGAGGAGGGAGGTGAGAAGACAGGAAGGAATCAGTAGGATGGAAGTACAGTAGTGGAAGCAGTGAACTGAGTCAAAATGGGGAAAGCCTCAGGAATTGATGGAGTGTGTGGTGAAATGCTGAAGCTTGGGGCAGACAGTAGTAGAATGGATATGGAAGATGTACAGATTGGCTTGGGAGGAAGGTAAAGTCCTGGAGGATTGGAAGTTAGGTATGATTATTCCCATGTACAAAGGAAAAGGGGAAAAAGAAGTGTGTGGTAATCATAGGGGCATTTGTCTTGTTAGTGTAATAGGAGCAGTATATGGTAGGATACTTATTGACCGAGTTAGGGAAATAACATAGGAATTAGCAGGAGAAGAACAGGGAGGTTTTAAGAATGAAAGAGGTTGTTTAAATCAGATATTCAGTTTTAGGTGTTTTGTGGAAAAATTTCTAGAGAAGGGAAAGAAGTCGTATGCAGCCTTCATGGCTTTGGAGAAAGCATATGGTGGTGGATAGACAAGGAATGTGGAAAGTACTAAGGATATATGGAGTAAATGGGAAGTTGCTGAATGCCATGAACTGTATGTATGAGGGTGCTAAGGTTGCAATGCATGTGAATAGTGCACTGAGTGAATTTTTTTATCTGAATGTTGGATTGAAACAGGGATGTTTCATGTCCCCATCATTGTTCAATCTGTATATGGATCAGGTTATAAAAGAGATACAAGGTAGGGCAATGGATGTTGGAGTGACCCAAATAAGAGAGGGCAGTGTTTGGAAAGTTCCTGTGCTGTTGTTTGCAAACGATACTGTATTGTTAAGTGAAGATGATGGGGAACTGCAAGGCTTCGTGAATGAGTTTGGGAGTGTGTATTGGAAATGGAATCTAAAGGCGAATGTACAGAAGAGTAAAGTTATGGTCTTTGAGAGAAGTGAAGTCACTGAATGTGCAGTAAGGTTGGATAAGGAGGAAATGGAAAATGTGAATGTGTTTAAATACTTGGGTAGGTGATGTGATGAATAAGGATGGAAGTTTAGAGGGTGAAGTGCTTGAAAGGGTACAACAGGGAAGAAAGGTTGCTGGTTCTTTGAAAGCAGTGATAAGGAGCAGAGAAGTGAGCATGGAAGTAAAAAGTCACTGCATGACAGTATTGTGATACCAACTCTAGTGTATGGACGTGAAGCTTGGACCTTGTTGGAAGGACACAAGTCAAGAAATATAGCAGTGGAAATGAATTATTTGAGAGGAGCATGTGGAGTTACATGGAGAGACAGACTAACAAATGAGGAAGTGAAGGAGCATTGTGGTGTGGATGTGGATGTGATAGAAAGTGTTAGGATAAATACACTGAGGTGGCTTGGCCATGTGAAGAGGATGGAGAGTGAGAGACTAACTAGAAGAGTGTATGTGAGTGAGTTGGAGGGGGGGAAAGGGAAGGGGAGGCCAAGGATGAGATGGAGGGATGGAGTGGAGAGATATATGAGAGAGGGGGGTGTGAACTGGGAGCAAGGCACTGGGGGGGTGTGAACTGGGAGCAAGGCATTGGGATGGCATTGGACAGGGTGACATGGAGGCGATTTGTTTGTGGACACCACTTATGGGATTGAGGTGTCTGGCAATAGCTAGATAGATAGGTAGATTGATATTTCTAAGTCACTGTCTCCTACCGTAATAGTGATTTCAGTACTCATTTTTGCTTCTTCTGTTGAATGTGATAGATTAAACCCGTCATCAGCACCGAACAACACATTGATATAAAAAGGTTCATCCTTAAAGCACATGCTTGTCTCATTAAGTTTGGATATAAATATACAGTAGAAGCCCAATAAAATGGAACTCAATATAACAGAAGCACAAAAAAGGGGAAGCATTTTTTTTCTGATATTTGTTTGTCCTATGTAAGGGAAAATTTCCATAAACAGTAGTATAATTCCATTAACCTCTAAAGTACTGAGCTCATTGATCAAGATTTTTTGCGTAATTTTTTGAAAGGACGAGCAACACCGATCATGCAAGATCCACAAAAAACTGGCAGCAGCTGGCTCCACCCCAGCTGTGATGTAGATATCGCCTGCCTTTAGGAGGGGGAGTGATAACGTTTTTGCCTGCCTCTGTGTGTGTGTGTGTGTGTGTGGGTGTGTGTTTGTGTGTGTGTGTGTGTGTGTTTGTGTGTGTGTGTGTGTGTGTGTGTGTGTTTGTGTATTTACCTAGTTGCTATATACAGGAAATGAGGTACCTCATGGAGTCCCGTTTCTGTTTCTCAATAAATCAAATTTTGCTTTGAACGTGTTGAAGTTTTTAGACTGGACAAGCTCTTTGTCAAGGTTATTCCACAGGTTTATGCATCTATATGGAAAACTATATTTCTTGATATCCTTCAAGTGACTTGGCTTTTTCAGTTTCATTCTATGTTCTCCTGTTACTCTTTCATCCCAGGCAAACAGATCTTTTCTGTCAATTTTATCTACTCCCATCATGTCCCTGAACATTGCAATCATGTCACCCCTCTCTCTCCTTTCTTCTAAGGAAGGCAGATCCAGCTTTTCCAGCCTCTCTGTGTACGACAGACCTACCAAGCTAAGGACCATCATGGTTGCTGTTCTTTGTATTCTCTTGATCTTGTTTATATCTTTCTTTTTGTGTAGGGACCACACTATTGCCGCATATTCCAACCTGGGGCGGATCATGGCCACTACCAATTTTTTCACCATCTCCTCATCCATGTAATGAAATGCTACTCTTATGTTAGTCAAGAGATTATACGTCTCTCTAACTGTCTTGTTAATGTGTTTTTCAGGCGACAAACTATCCTGGACCAGCACACCCAGACTTTCTCTTCTGTTGCTTCTGTGATTGGTTCATTACCCATCAAATTATTTAGGGATGGCCTCTTGGTACTCTTACCCATTTCCAATATTTTACATTTTTTTGCATTGAATTTCATTCACCACTTCCAGCTCCAATCATGAATCCTATCCAGGTTCCCCTGCAACATTTTACAGTCTTCCTTAACTTTTACTCTCCTCATGATCTTTGCATCACCAGCAAACAGACTTGATAACTGTTCATTCCATCTACCATATCATTTATGTAAATCAGGAACTTTATGGGCACTAACATCGAGCCCTGTGGGACTTCACTTGTTACTTCCCTTCATCCAGACATCCTGTCTTTTACTACTATCCTCATTTGTCGGTCTCTCAGGAAGTTGTTCATCCACTTCAGGAGGTTTCCCTTCAGTCCTCCTATGTGCTCCAATTTTCACGTTAGTTGCTTGTGGGGTACCTTGTCAAAGGCTTTCCCCAAATCTAAATAAACTCAGTCCACCCAACTGTCTCTCTCCTGTAGCACGTCAATCGCTCTTGAGTAGAAGCTCAACAAGTTGGAAACACACGACCTTCCACTTCTGAATCCTGACTTTCAGCCAAAATGTTCATCTCCTCCAGATATTTTATCCATCCGTCTTTCAGGATTCTCCCGCATAATTTTGCAACCATGCTGGTCGGGGACACTGGTCTATAATTCAGGGATTCTTCCTTGTTCCCTCCCTTATGAACTGGTACCACATTGGCCCTCTTCCATTCCCGATGCACTTTTCCTACTTCCAGAGAACACACAATTAAACTGTGAATCTTATCCGCCAATGTGTGTGTGTGTGTGTGTGTGTGTGTGCAAATGCTTGAGCTAAAGGTTTATTATTATGCTCCATTACTGTAAATAACATCCTGTTTTTGCCATAGAAAGCAGTTATAGTGTGCACACAGTAATCTTGCACCATAACTTTTGAACGTAGTTACAGTATATTGAAATTTTACAAGGGGCAGAAATAAACTTTTATCACCAATAAAACAAGAATCAAGAAAAATAAATAAATTCTGTTGCAGGTACTGACATGTCAAGTGTATCCCCTTGGAAGAAAAAAAAAAAAATGCATTCTCAGTTACTAGCTTGTGCTTCAATATCACATCATGAAGTATAGTGCTGTACCAAACAGTACCCTATGTCAGTTGTCTTGAAAGTACAGTATTTTGATTGAGTCTTGAGTTATGGTTAAACACAAGTTGCACAACTTTAATTTCATTAATTGGCTTTTTTGGCTCTTGGCAGATAGGTACCGGTAGTCTTACTTCCAAGCTCCTCATATACTTGACCATATGGAGAGAATGGAAAACGACAGACTGACTAGGAGAGTGTATGTGAATGTGATGGAGAAGGGGGGGGGGAAGGGGAGGCAGAGACCAAGGAGATGAGATGAGATATTGGGGGGGGGTGATTTAGAGAGAGGGCAGCGTGATGGTAGATGACAGGGTGACATGGAAGAAATTTGGTTGTGGTCACTCCATCTGGGATTAAGGCATCTGGCTATAAAACAGATAGGCCGATAGTTAAATGTTATTGTTATGATTATTATAATTATCATAGTTATTATTATTATTATTATTATTATTACTGTATTATTATTATTATTAATATTATTATTATTTTTGGCCGTGTGGAGAGGATGGAGAGTGAGAGACTGATGAGGAGAGTGTATATGAGTAGTGAGGTAGAGGGGGGGAGAGGGAGGGGGAGGCCAAGGATGGGATGGAGTGGAGAGGTACTGTATATGAGAGACAGGTGTGAGCTGGTGGGAGCAGAGCAATGAAATGGCAGGGGACAGGGTGACATGGAGGTGATTTGTTTGTGGCCACCCCTTATGGGATTAAGGCATCTGGCAGTAGATAGATAGATTATTATTATTATTATTATTATTATTATTATTATCATTAGTGTATTATTATTTTTATTATTATTATTATTACTACATTTATTATTATTATTTATTATTATTATTATTATTACTTCAGTTATTATTATTATTATTACTCATTATTATTATTATTATTATTATTATTATTACTATTACTACTACTACTACTACAGTTATTATTATTATTATTATTATTATTATTATTATTACTACTACTACTGCTACTACTACAGTTATTATTATTATTATTATTATTATTATTATTATTATGGGGTAGATGTGGATGTGGTTGAAAAGATTAGGAGAAATACACTGAGGTGGTTTGGACATGTGGAGAGGATGGAGAATGAAAGACTGACTAAGAGGGTGTATGTAGGTGAGGTGGAGGGAGGGAGAGGGAGGGGTAGACCGAGGATGAGGTGGAGGGATGGAGTTGAGAGGTATATGAGGGAGGGGGGGGTGAGTTGGGGGGAGGGGAGTCAAATGGTGTGTGACAGAGTGACTTGGAGGCGTTTTGTCTGCGGCCACCCTTTGCGGGATTAGGGCGTCGGGCTATAGATAGATAGATAGATTATTTTTTTTTTTTATATTATTATCATCATCATTATCATCATCATCATCATTATACAACAGGTTTAATAACACATTATATTAGTTTTAGTCATGTAGACAGGCACTTCAAGATTTGCTTTGACCTGACACCTGACTGAACCCAAAGTGAATATTTGTGCCTCATTTATTGTTTGCCAGTGCAGTGAGCAGTCAGCCACAGTGAGGCAGAACTTGTTGTTATATTTTCATCTGTCTATAACTGTACCTTTTTCACAAAAGAGGTGATCCTTCAACACAATCTCAACAAAAGATCTCTGGGAGCACCAGGTTGAAGTGGCCAGTTTCCTGCCCATTGAGTTCATGTCCAGATATGGCAGGGTTGCAACAAGAACTAGAAGAAGAGGCATGCAGTGTAAAGGAACTCTATCATCCATCCACACACCATTCAGTAATATACTTCCCCTTTATCAGGAGCATAGGAACTATTTACACCAACATAAATGCTGTGTTATTCATTTTACTTCTTTACTTTCTTTTCTTCTCAGTTACGTAACCCCATGGAAAACTTCACTTATGCAACAGTGAAAGGATCTTCGGTGGATATGTACTTCAGGCGGCAGGTGGAGCTGAGTAACATGTACAGAACCATGGAGGGTAACAATTACCCAACTGCGGAGGCAGCCATTGCTGCAGTTAAAGCTGGGTGAGCTTATCCAACATCTAGCATATATTATGAATGTTCATTCTTTCTTCTGACTTAATGTATGAATTGATGATAAGCTTCCTGGTTCAATAATCTACTCACATGTACAGTTGTTCCTCTACTTTCAGACTTTTGACTTACGAACTTTGGAGATATGAATCTTTTTGAGAATTGTTTAGTCATATTTTTTTCAGAGACATCTACAAAATGCTGTATACAGTATGTATCAAGACTTCATGACAGTGGTATTAGTGATTGCAATTATATGAAACATTTGGTACAACATTGGATTATTGTTTCTGTCTTTGTTCCCCAATGGAAGTTATGTACCGTACTGTATTTGGCTTTTGGCATTAGTGGATTTTGTCTTACAGACTTTTTGAAATATGAGCCAATTCTTGAAATCAATGAAGTTTGTAAATAGAGGAGCAGCTCTACTGTACATACAGTAGATTGTAACCCCCACCCTCACACACAATTTTCATTAGTACTATGGATGAAAAGTAATCTCTTTATTATCCGGATGCCCACTACCCGGACCTTTTGGGCCTGGACCTTCGGCACCCAAAAATGACCAAAAAACAAAAAACAAAAAAAAAATCCGAATTTTTTTCCCACCCATAATTTGAGCTTGGCACATGGTGCTGAACGACTGTGTTTTCGCACAGCCGCCGGCCCCCTGCCATCCCTCCCCTCCCCAGTTACCGCCTAACTACCATCGTGAGTAGATGTTCATCACAATGGATACCGCACGTGCTTGTTTTTGTGAATAAACAGTGAATAAACTGCAATACCTCACCACTAGACCACATGGGAATTTATAGTATTGTGTGTTAAGAAATTAGAATGTAGAGTGCAAAGGAATAAGTATGGAGTGCAAACTGGCAGTTGAAACTGGCGTGATGCAATTAAGAACAGAATGTGCAGTGTTAAACAATTATAACTCACAGTCTATCTATCTATCTATAGCTCGACGCCCTAATCCCGCAAAGGGTGGCCGCAGACAAAACGCCTCCAAGTCACTCTGTCACCCACCATTTGACTCCCCTCTCCCCAACTCACCCCCCCCTCCCTCATATACCTCTCAACTCCATCCCTCCACCTCATCCTCGGTCTGCCCCTCCCTCTCCCTCCCTCCACCTCACCTACATACACCCTCTTAGTCAGTCTTTCATTCTCCATCCTCTCCACATGTCCAAACCACCTCAGTGTATTTCTCCTAATCTTTTCAACCACATCCACATCTACCTCACAACATTCCTTCACTTCTTCATTCGTCAACCTGTCCCTCCACGTCACTCCACATGCTCCTCTCAAGTAACTCATTTCCACTGCTCTCACTCTTGACTTGTTCCCCTCTTGCAAGGTCCACACCTCGCTTCCATACGTCAGGGTAGGGATCACAATACCATCATGCAGTGACTTCTTAACTTCCATACTCACCTCCCTATTTCTCATCACTGCTTTCAGTGTGCCAACAACCTTCCTTCCCTGCTGTACCCTTTCACGTACTTCATCCCCCAAAGTTCCATCCTTAATTATCACACTACCCAAGTACTTGAATGCACTCACATTCTCCATATCCTCACCATCCAACCTCACTGCACACTCTGTGACTTCATTCCTCTCAAACACCATAACTTTACTTTTGTTTACATTAACTTTCAGCTTCCTCCTCCTACACACTGTCCCAAATTCATTCACCAAACGTTGCAACTCCCATTCATCTTCACTCAACAATACTGTATCATCAGCAAACAGCAACACCGGAAGCTTCGAAATCTCACCCTCATTCATTAGGGCCACCCCCACATCCACTGTCCTACCTTGTACCTCCTTTACAACCCCATCCATATATATATTAAACAGCCATGGAGACATTACACACCCCTGTTTCAGTCCCACATTGAGATCAAAGAACTCACTCAGCTCACCATCCACTCGCACCGTAGCCCTTGCTCCCTCGTACATACTCTTCACAGCACTCAACAATTTCCCCTCCACTCCATATATTCTTAATACCTTCCACATACCTTTCCTATCTATTCTGTCATAAGCTTTCTCCAAGTCCATGAAGGCAGCGTACACTTTCCTTCCCCTCTCTAGATACTTCTCCACTAAACATCTTAGAACAAATATCTGATCTACACACCCTTTTCCCTTCCTAAATCCCCCTTGTTCTTCTCCAACTAGCTCGTCTGTCATATGCCTAACCCTATCAATGAGTATTCTACCATATATTTTACCAGTCACACTAAGAAGGCAAATACCCCTATGGTTACCACATACTTCTCTCTCCCCTTTTCCTTTGTACAGAGGAACAATTATACTTGTTTTCCAGTCCTCTGGAACCCTTCCCTCTTCCCAAGCCAATCTACACAACTTCCATATCCACTTCACAACAATCTCACCCCCATACCTAAGCATTTCACCACACACTCCATCAATTCCTGGGGCCTTTCCCAGCTTAATCTTCTTCATCGCTTCCACTACTTCCGACCTACTGATCTCTTCCTCCCTCCTCTCATCTCTTCTTCTCTCAGCCATTCCCCAACCACTTATACTCACACTGCTCTCACTCTCTACATTCAACAAATCCTCAAAGTGCTCCTTCCATCTCCTCAATTTCTCTCTCTTCTCCACCAACAATCTATTATTCCTGTCTTTCACTCCCCTATTCTTTCCCCTTTCACACTGCCTTACTTTCTTTACCTCCTTCCAAAACAATTTCTTACTCTCCCTCCATTTCACACTCAGATTCCTCCCAAACTCTTCATCCACTTTCTTCTTATTCTCCTTCACCAGTCTCTTAACCTCCCTTCTCCTGCTCACATATACCTCTCTCTTCTCTCTCTCATCTTCTCCCCTACCTCTACTCGCTAACCATTCACCATATGCCTTCTTCTTTTGTTCCACAGCTCGTTTCACCTCATCATTCCACCATGCTGTCCCTTGCACACCCTTGCATCTCCTCCTCACTCCACAAACCGCCTCACACGCTGCGCTTATCTCTTCCGTGAATATCTTACATACGTCTTCCACCCCTTCCATCTGCTCTAGCTCATACCTTCCCAATCTTTCTTCCACTATGCTCTTATACTCTGTCCTCTTCTCACTATCTTGCAATTTCTCCACTCTTCTCACAGGAGCTGCTTCCTCCTGTCTTCCCCTTCACCTCCTCAACCACTTTCTTTGCAGCTCTACCTTGGCCATCACTAAGTGATGGTCCGAGACTCCATTCCCCCACCCTCTCCACACCCTTGCATCCAACACTTGTCTTCTCATTCGCTCATCCACACACACGTAGTCTATCATTGCCTTTCGCTCAACAAGTTCACCATCCATCCTCCTCATTACTCTCCATGTATACCGGTGGATCATCTTATGCCGAAAGTAGGTGTTGGCTATTGCCAACCCCTTACCAGCACAGATGTCCACCAAAGCACTACCATTCCCATCTACTTCAGCTGGCACACCCCACTGACCAACCACTCCATCCACTCGTACATTCCCAACTTTGCCATTCATGTCTCCAATCAACAGCACTCTCTCGCTCCTCTCAAACTTGTCCATGCATGCTTCTACTCTCACAGTGCAAAGAATTAAGTGCAGCACAACACTGGCTTACTGTAAGTGCTTCAAGAGCATTTTCACCACTGCCAGAGCCTTAGAGGAGGCGGCCACGAATGTGCTGTAAGTACCCTGTACACAGCTAAATATTTTCCATACTCACTTCTAATTCCTCATTCTCTGGTTCCTTTCCATTTATTTCATGCTTTATGTCCCTTATTTGTGTGAATAGGGTCTTAAATAGGTGCTCTGCGCGTCCGGTAGGGAGTTATTTGGGTGGCTCTCGGAGTTAGGCTGGGTTAGGATCCATGAGTACCAGTCCAGGAGGCAGGGGCCCAGTATCCGGACAAAACCACTTCCTCGACATGCCTTTGACTGTATTACATCAGATATTGGGAAGATTACTGTAATAGTATTGGTTGTATTATTTTCACATGGTCATTCACTGCAATGAGCTGTAATGTTTAACATGTCTGTCACTGGTTCTCAGATGTTAAATATCTCTTTAAAACCTGCCGAAGTTTTATGAAAGTTTACAAAAGTCCATGTCAGAAGCTAATTAATTTTGCTTGTAATTTTATAATTACCTGAAAATATCTCAAAAACTCAGGAATAAAAATGGAGTAACATATAAAAAGGTAGGGTGAGAGTCAGATTTTCTACATACAGTGTCATATTTCTGGCAGGTCAGCTCTTATCAGTATGGATGATATGTCTATCTATTTATTGCCAGATGCCTTAATCCCATACGGAGTGGCCACAAACAAATCGCCTCCACGTCGCCCTGTCCCCCGCCATTTCACTGCCCTGCTCCTAGCTCACACCCCCCTCCCTCATATACCTCTCCACTCCATCCCTCCATCTCATCCTTGGCCTCCCCCTTCCTCTCTCCCTCTCCACCTCACTTACATACACTCTCCTCATCAGTCTCTAACTCTCCATCCTCTCAACATGTCCAGACTGCCTTAATGTGTTTCTCCTAATGCTTCCTATCACATCCACATTCACACCAAAATGCTCCCTCACATTCTTATTTGTTAGTCTTTCTCTCCATGTGACTCCACATGCTCCTCTCAAATAACTAATTTCCACTGCTCTCACTCTTGACTTGTGTCCCTCCAACAAGGTCCAAGCTTCACTTCCATACGTTAGAGTTGGTATCACAATACTGTCATGTAGTAACTTTTTCACTTCCATGCTCATTTCCCTGTTTCTTATCACTGTTTTCATAGAACCAGCAACCTTCTTTGTTGTGCATGCACATATATTTACATATGCTGTAAACCGCTGTTTGTGTGTGTCTGTATCGATCAGTCTCTATCTATTTGTCTGTCTGTTTATCTATACTTTATCTGCCTGTCTGTCTATCAATCTACATATCTATCTTTATCAGTCTACCTATCTATCTGTCTACCAGTATCTACCTGTCTATATACTATATATATACAGTCCAACCTCATTATACAATAGGGTTGCATCAAGCCCTGTTGCATAAAGACCTATTGCATAAAGAAATATTGCATAATGAGTTCTATTTAACATGGGTTCAGTGTGGTTAGGGAGGGTGGCCTCAATCACAAAGCCTAAAATGACCTAAAAAACCTCTGCCACCCACCTGAAGTTTGTCCTATGCTGGTATGAGTCATTACCAAGGCCCCCCCCCCCCCCCTCAGGATGGGGGACATTTGGATGGTCTGGACAACCACTCCACACAAAAAGATACAGTATGACTTTACTTACTATCACGCACTGCATTATATGTTAAGTACCTGTGCTGTTATTTGGTGATTGGTGTTTCAGTGGTCTTTCATGCACAAAATAAAACAAAAGGTGTAAACACTGGGCGGGCACCTTTGCTCAGTTGGATGTGCAGAGGCTCAAAAAGAGGATGATGGTTATGAAAGATTGACATGTCTTCCAAGTCACAAGTTTCAGTATGTCACACACAAAAAAGTGGCACATTACGTGATACTACACACTGCACTATTTGTTAAGCACTTGCACTGTTATTTGGCTGTAACAACAGTGTTTCAGTGGCTTTTCATGCAAGAGTAGGTCCAAAAAGGAGATGATGGTTATATAAGGTTGACACAATATCCATGTCATAAGTTTCTGTACTTCACACACAGAAAAGTATCACTTCACTTACTATTGCATACTGTACTATTGTTAAGTGCTTGCACCGTTATTTGGCAATAACAGTAGTGTTTCAGTGGCCTTTCATGCACAAAATATGAACTAAAGGCAATGATCACATCCAATGTAAACACTAGGGTAGCCATTCTGGCTTGCGTGCATCACCACATCCACATGAGATTCTCAGAGGTGACCATTGAAAACATCATTGTAGCAAAATCGCAGTTAATATTTTAATGTTGTACAGAGACGGGGTACAACTCTTTAATTATCATTGTAGCGATTTATGACATAACAAGGTGTCATATAACGAGACTGCGCTGTATTGCAAAGGACTACCAGTTGCTTCCTAAGATACTGCCAAATTCTACCGAGCAAAAAGCACCGGATATTTCTTTGATCCGGTTATTACAATGACGGATAATTGAGAGTTTACTGTATGATGACTTAAAAGTTAGGAGATATTTTTGCTTATACAATCACTGACATGCAAGCCTGCAGTCATTTGTTCATTCCAAGATGGCCTTTGAATTCAGCCAGTGTCAGTAATGGGACAGTAGTTTAATGGAATTCAAGCAGCAAGTGAAGTAACTACCAATTTTGGTTAGTTGAAAACTAATTTTTAAACTTAATTTTGGTGGTAAGAAGGAAGTGAAATGTGTTGAAATGAAATAACTGCCAATTTAAGTAAGTTTGAAACATGTTTTTAGACTTTGATGGTTCGGTGATCCTTGGCGCGAAATTTATACCCATTGAACCCATTTATATGATAAATGTTTTTTCCTTTTTTTCAAATGCATCCACAAGGGTGTGGGAAGTTATTCCATATTGTGCAGTGTTTGTGATCCGTGGGTGCATATCAGAGGTAGACTCTGAGATAATGCTGATTTCATGTGTGTGGTGTGTCTAGGAGAACATGTGGAGATTGTCAGGCAAGAAAGGATTGGTATTGCTGGTGAGTCTCTTGAGTGCGTGGAAGAGTTTTGCTGCTTGGGAGACATGATATGTGCTGGAGATGGAGCTGGGGCTGGCTTGTTGGTAGAGTGAGGAGTGGTTAGAAGAAGTTCAGGGAGCTGTTGCCTCTCCTGACATTGAGAGGGCTCTCCCTCCGTGCTAAGGGATCATTGTATGCAGCATGTATTAGGAGTGTAATGCTGTATCGTAGTGAGACCTGGGCAGTAGAGGAGGTGGATATTCACAGGCTCAAACATACAGAAATGACAGTGATTAAGTGGTGTGTCCTTGAATGTTAGGCCTGGAGGAGCTTGGTTTATGATGGAAGAGTTAAGAGGAAGGATGGGACTGGAGTGTATTGGTGTTTTGATGAGGAGAGGTAGATTGAGATGATTGGGCATGTGGAGAGGATAAGTGGGTGCAGAAAATGAGAAGTGTGAACATTGTAGGTGGAGTTGTGAGAGGCAGACCAAAAAAGACCTGGGATGAGGCCACAGTGTGACCTCAGGGATAAGGGACTGGATAGGGAGGCTGCCAGAGATCGAACAGCGTGGAGAACTGCCATTAGGTGGCGAAGGCTGATGCATGCAAGTATGTTGGGGCCTTTATAAATGAAACGATCGTAGACTGAAAGTGTGCTGACATAACAGCCCTGTTTCAGTCCAGAATCCAAATCACGGAGAACTCATTTCATTCACTCTTCAAACACACTGACTCCCTTGCTCAGGCATTCATACTTGTAACATTCAGTAATTTCCTATCTCCATCCATCCATCCATCCATCAGGCAATCCTGTGCCGCTTCCTGAGGAACATAGGAGCCTGGGGCGAGACAAGTTGGTCCTGACATTTAAGATGAGTGACCAACCTTTCTCATCCCTGAATGGCATTGCATGAGCAATAAACCCCAGCCACCCCTTGGATATAAACCTACACAGGCTCAATCCGATTGGAGCACCTTAACTCCTAAAAGACGGTCATCGGAAAGTTTTGACGCACGCTCAAGACGGACATAATCGGCAGATGCGATATGGTGGGGGATTTGTGGGGGTTGTGGGGTGGTGCGGGGATTGGGACGGGGTGCTTGGGGATGGTGGGGGGTGGGGGTGGGGGGTGATGGGTTGGGGTTGTAAGGGGGATGGGGAGGGGGTGGGGGGAGAAGGGTGGGGGTGGCAGTGAGGGATGGAGGGATGGTGTTGTTTGGGGTGTGTGGAGGGTTTGGAGGTGTTGGGGGTGTGGGGTTGAGGAGGGTGGGGGGTTGGGGGTGGTGGGGGTAGAGAGTGTGCAGCAGGGGGTGGTGGGTGGTGGATGGTGGGGGGGATGGTGGGGGGAGTTAGGGGTGGTGGGGAAGTGGTTGGGGGGATTGGGGGTTGTGGGGGGTGTAGGGGATGGGGATGGGGTGGGGAGGGTAGGGATGGTGGGAGAGTGGGGGTTAGGGGTGGCAGGGGGCAGTGGGAGGTATTGGGGAGATGGTGGGAGAACTTGGGGGCAGTGGGGGTTTGAGGTGGGGTGGTGGGGGGTGGTAGGGGGTCGAGGTGGGAGGTGAGGGTGCAAGTCGGTGGCGGATGGTGTGTGGGTGTGGTGGTAGGAGGGGTGGGTGGTGTGACCGCAGGAGTTCATTACCCACTAAACCACCAGGTGCCGTAAGTTGGTTATGTGGTTACCACCCAGTGTGGTAAATGGTTTCCTGGTATACAGGAAACCATTTGGCTTGTCACTCAGTGTAGAGTCACCCATAGGTAGAAGGAAGAGGAAAGAGTGAAGGAAGGAAAGGCAGAAGAAGGAGTGTAAAGTCACCTGTAGGCAGAAGGAAGAGGAAAGAATGAAGGGAAGAAAGAGAAGAGGAAGGAAGGAAGAGAGGAAAGGACAGACACTCAGAGCTGCACTATCATTGAGTGAATGGATTGTGAGTGCCCCCACCTACCACTAATTTCCTATCTACTCCATATATTTTTTAGCACCCTCCACATTCCTTCTCTATTTTCTCTGTCATATGCTTTCTCCAGAGCTATGAAGACAACATACAGCTTCTTTCCCTTCTTTAAGTGTTTTTCCAATAATTATCTTAGAACAAACATCATCTTAAACACAAATATCTGACCTACACTCTCCCTCTCCATATGAATTAGTTATTGGTCACACAGTTTTTCTGAAATTTTAGCAAATCAGTACCAACACCTTGAAAAGTTAGAACTAAACACTATGGAAGTAGTTAAACAACTGGTATCCAGAAACTGAAACCTACTTGCTGTAGATGCAAAAAAAATAGTGGTGTATTGACTTCAAAGAAGGAACATATGCCAAAATTGACAATGACATCATCTGCCTCTTTTGTGAGCATGGGAAAAAGCATACAAAAGATGCAAGAGAGGTAAAGGAGATACTAAAAAACTATGAGAAAGAAATTAGCTGCATAAGAAAGGAAGTTGCTGAAGGTCAGAAGGAGATTGACAGACTAAAAGATGAAATCATAAGTCTGAAGACTGTAAGCCAACCCTGAAAAAGGTCAGATCTCCACCCACCGCTATAGTAGGAGGCTAGGTAGCAGGTTCTGAGCAAGATATCAGTATCAGTGAGAGCATGGTACTGGTTCCAGTTGAAGATGATAAGGGGTTTGAAAGCCATGAAACTGTACACAGAAAGGTGCACAACCAGCTCAAGAAACTTAAAAATGGGTTGAGCATCTCAGACTGATTCAGTGCCCTTGCATTGTGAACAAATGAATATGCCACAACCCAACGCCAGTAGAGACAGGAGAGAATCTGAATGATAAGAGTGCAAAGTGGGAGGGGGGAACAAGCAACAGCCAGTGAAGGCTATGAAAGATAACAAAGTAAACATGAGCACCTTCTGTCTGGTGAATGCCAGGGGAACCCAGACATTCCTGATTGGTGATTCTCTGGTTTGTGGGTACAAGTTTCACATAGGAAAGCTCCACAGGGGTAAGAGGAAGGTCAGAACCTTTCCAGGTGCTAAAACAGTGAAAATTGCTAGAGAAGTAGAGAAAATCTGGGTAAAGGACAGGAGGACTGCAATAATTGCCCAGGTTACTGGCAATGATCCATCAGGAACATCAAGGTTAGTGTTACAGAGAAGACTGTAGGTAATGCCATGACTCCAGCTGATGAGATGAGGTTCAAGACAGACTGAGGCATGATAAGTTGCATTTTACCAAGGGTGTCTGCTGATAATTGTTACATCAGTAAACCAATAGGCATAAATTCCAGACTAACTGACTTCATCCGCCGAGGGGTAAAATTTGTTGACCCATTTGACGAGTTCTATAGGCAACAAACATTTTTCCTTCATGATGGTGTACATTTAAGTGCTAGAGGGAAGGCTCACTTTGGTGATGTCCATAATCAACATCTCTTTAGCTTGTTGAGGTCAAGCCATGATGTGGTTGCAAGTGGTGCAGGAAACACACAGCAAACATCAACATATTCTCCTTCAGAGTCAAGGAAATGGCCTCAGAAAGATAGAGTTACTTTCTCAGAAAACACTGGAGGTTCTTTATCACAATTAGAAGACCCCCTAAGAGATAGAGGGAGATAGAAAGAGAGGAGGGGGGGGGACTGTCACCAGAGGACTCTGCCTTATTGGAGGACTCTGTCTTATGGCAGCTGACAGACTTCAAACCTCAGAGGAGCAATAATACTCAGGTTGGGGAATGACAGTTGCTGACTTCTTCCTCTGATGGCAAGCAGGAAACTGGGCCAAGAAAGATAGAACTACCACCAGATACACCAATTTGTCTGAGAAATGGGGACAGCTAAAGGGTTCCAGGAAAAGGCTGGAGCCCGCTCAGATAGCTTTTGTCAGTGATAGATCAGTTAGAAACAAATTACCAGACCTCAAGACATTCATGGCTGTGGAACATTTCAGTGTTGTGGCCACTACAGTCATGGATTCACATTGATAATAGAGATTTTGTTGGAGAATTTGAAATTCCTACAGTAGTTACAAAATGTTTCATAAAGACTACTGCACAAGAAAGGGGTGGGATGTAATGAAATACTTGGTGTTAGTCCAATATTTAGTCTGCTCATTTGACAGTTGTTCTGTAAGAACAGAGGAGAATAGTGTTACAAAATATTCTTAAGGTAAATCTAAACATTATTCAACACAAATTTGAACATATCTTTGTAGTATTTCACAGTTAAAATGAAAAACCATTACAGCTTAGTGTACATGACAGAGCGAATTAAAGTCTTGGGCAGGTGTATTCAAATTTTCAGACATAAAGATGGAGCAGTAGCTACCATACATTTACAGAAATTGTTGTACCTCACTAGTATTCCATTATCTGGTAAGATAGGACATATAAGTACAAAAATAGTAAAAGTTTGTATTGTACAGTATGTTAATAATGTAGTGGTAATGTTATATACCTCCCTCCTTAGAAAATATCACAATAGGCAAGAACTTAAGAATATAGCCCAGAGCAGAGTTAAGTTACAGTCCCATAAATGTTAGATTTTGAAACATGGGTAGACCTTCTTGCTTCTTGAAGAATCGGACTTCTCACTGCTGTGAAAATGGGATCATTTCGTGCGATTCACTAGGGGCAGTAACAGAGTTTGTTGGAGTATCCAAAAATCTTTCAGCTTGTGTTAGATGGAGCACATCCTGAGATTTAGGCTTGACATCTTACATATCAGTGGAAGCCATAGGACCTTTAGGCCATGGGGCTATGTCTCAAATTGAAGCTGTAGACTCACTCCCATTAGGATACCCTATGTTGACATAAGTTGGGATGACATCAGTAAGATTAACCTGATCAGCTGCTAGTTCATTCTTGCTTGACTGCTTAAATTTTCAAAGCAGTACTGTTCCTGGTGTGGTGAGCCACAATGATAACGAAGACCCATGAGTTGAGCGTTGCATGAATCTGAAGAACAGTTCATGCAGGGTGAGTGGTGTTTGTAGAAGTTGATAAGAGTAATCTTATTGAGTGCAATGCATCTGGAGCCATTCTTTCCCAGTGCTGATCAGGAAGGTTTCTTGACTTAAGAGCTAGATGTACTGCCCTTCAAATGATGTCAGATGTTGTCATTGCACCTTTTAATCTGACAATTTCCAACATGGTGGTATGTTGTAGTTCTCCTTGCCGCAACTTTGTTCTGGGAAAGGTATATCTTGAGTGCTTGATACATAAAAGATGCATCTCTGCCCAATTGAATGAAACTTGGCATTCTGCAGAGAGTAAATATCTGTTCAAGATATTTTATCACAGTTGAGATATGCATTTTTGGACATGGGAATGCAAAATGGAAGCGTGAGTACTCATAAATGACTGTGAGCATGTAGATATTATGAGTTGATGATGGCATTGGTCCCTTGCAGTCAGAGTTGTAATGAAATTTCCTTCAGACTCACTCACAGATACACATTTCATAGGGCTATCTATATCTCTTCTCATCTGCAGTACCATCTGAGCACACTCTCTTCAGCTGTGCTGTCAAGATACTCATATCTTTCACCAATCACATCTAGTGCACTCTGTCTTACGCACTTCAGATGTAGTATTTTCCTAAGTAACCCTAATGTCACTGCTCCTGCTCACGACTCTTTGTTCTCCTTCCACAGCAAGATCTCACACCGATACTTTAATGTGGGCACAAAAACACCTTCATGCAATGTTTGTGCAGCCTCCACACTTAGACCTCTGCCTAATATCAAGACCCTTAAAGCACAAGCCACTTTCTTCCTTGTCCTAATCTGCTTTCCACTTTCTTTGCACATTAATCTCTTTTCTGTTATTGCACCAATTCAGATCTCTCTCCATTCACTCACATCATACTGGGAATCAGCTTCTTAACCCCTACACGCCTGGGGTTTTCTTTTGTCACACGCTCCTCCATAGGGGGGATTTCATGATTTCAGAAAAATGCCCGTCCTTCAAACCCTAATATCTGCCAAACTATAAAGCAAGAGAAAAATTAAGGGTATATAAGACTCAGCAACTCTTCCTCTTTCAAATGAAAGTATCCCCACATCTCCAGGTGGTCTCATCGATGAGTAAGGATAAGTTAAAGTTCAAAGGGTGGCGGGAAGACACTTGTGACTATACACGTCAACTGGCGTTGCTCTGCGCCCAAAATCGTGGCGACTATACACGTCAACTGGCGTGTAGGGGTTAAACAGACATCACTTATCAAAAGTTATCAAAGTGAGACATTCACAGACCTCAGCAAGACTGCAACAGTCCAGAAGCCATGTGTTTGTTATCAGCAAGAAACACTCATCTGCATACATCAGATTTGAGTTATCATCTCTCTCTCTCTCTCTCTCTCTCTCTCTCTCTCTCACACACACACACACACACACACACACACACACACACACACACACACACACACACACACACACACACACACACACACACACACACACAGGGATTCAACCGAGGCGGACGTGCGACATCGGCGCTCTGTACCGAACCAACACGGCCAGTGGCATTACCTAAATTAGTATCTTTTTATGAGTCAAGCTCTGTACCAGGTTAGAATAAATGATTTTTCATTATTAAAAGGAAAAAAATAATAAGTTTAAACAAGACTTGTTCAAACAGGAAAGAGAAGCAAGACGAAAGAATACGCTGAATCATCTGAGGTTTGTTTAGACTACAACAACACGGGGATTGTAAGTACCTACTCTGCACTTTTAGTATTGCAAAATGGATACATACTTTAGTAAAGAAAATTTGGAAAAGAAAAGGGATAAAGGTAAAAAGCAAAATGATGATTTCTACCAAGAACTGGTTGAAGTGGAGACCCACAATAGACTGGTTGAATGTGTAAACAAACTAGAAATGGCTTTCAAAAATGAAATTGATGAAATAAAGAAGCAGATGCACTTGCAAAAGGAAGAAATAGAAAAACTAGGAAGGGAGGCCAATAAGAAAGACACAACCATCAGTGAACTAACAGTGGAATTGAGTACACTTAGGAAGAAAATGAGTGAATGGCAAGTACAGTAGTCAATCACGAGAGTGTTATGGAAGAGTTAAAAAATGACACAGAGACAATTAGGCAAGTAAGCAGTGATATTGAGGAGAAGATAACAGGTGAATGAAACTGTGCAAAGCTACAAAAATGATGTGGAAACCACATATGCTGAAATGGTGAAAGTAAAGAAAGAATAGAAACAAGGGTGGAGGAAAAAAGCATTAAAAAGGAAGTGAAAAGAATAATCCAAAACAATCCAAAGTTAGTCAGAGATTCAGTAGATATAAACAAATCTATAGTAATCACTGGTATAGAAGAGGAAGAAGTAAAAAACAAGATCACAAGAGACAAAAAGGAGATGGCAAATGTAATGAGCTTACTGAAAGAAGTATCAGAGGAAATCTGTAGTAAAGACATAGAGGAACACAAAAGGTTAGGGAAATATGAGAAAAGCAAGACAAGACCTCTAAAGGTGACTTTCCAGAGTGTAAACACTGTGGAAGAGATACTAAAAAATGCAAAGAATCTTATGGAAAAAGAGGACTTCAGAAATTTATGGATAAAAAGATGCCTAACTCAAGAGGAACTGGAATTACTGAAAGAGAAAAGGGAGGAAGCAAAAACAAAAAATGAGGGAAGATCAGAAGAGGAGAAGAAATTTTTTTACAAAGTAATAGGATTCCAGGTACGAAAGTGGTACACAAGCAGGAGGGAATAAAAAGGAGGAAGGTAGTAGAACCATGTCATGACAAGTATATAAACAAGATGATAAAGTTGATGTACTCAAATGTGGATGGAATGGTATCTAAATTACTAGAGATGAATGATTATGTCAGAGAAAATGAACCATAAATAATATGCCTAACTGAAACAAAATTAACACCAAGGATATCCAATGACATAATAAACTTAGAGGAATACAATATATGGAGAAGAGACAGAAATTTTAAAAAAGGAGGAGGAATTATAATATTAACTAAGAAAAATCTAAAAGTCAGTGAAATAAAACTTGATATACCATCACAAGTAGAACTGATTGCAGTAGAGATCAACACATCTGAAGGGAAAGTAATTGTAGCCAATTTGTACATGCCACCCAGATCAAACACACGGGAAAGAGATCAATATGGGGACCTGGCAGAGAGTACAATTCAGAGTTTAAGATCATTACTACATAAAATGGAAGAGAAATCAGAAAGAATTATACTAACTGGGGATTTCAATACAAATATAAATTGGAATACTCTAGATATAATTAGCCAAGAAAGCTGTTGGGACCAAAAGCTCCTGGATCTCGTACAAGAGTTCTTCCTAACGCAACATGTGAGGGAAACCACCAGAAAAAGAGGACTTGATGTACCTTCAGTGCTAGATCTAATATTTACTAGGCAAGAAAATGATATTGACAGTTTAATATATCACCCTCCACTCGGCAAAAGCGATCATGCAGTACTAAATTATAACTTCAAGATAGCATATGACATAGTAAACAGCAATGACAGTTACAAAAAGAGCCTAAACTATAAAAAGGGAAATTATCAAGACCTAAAGAAGTATTTCTTAGAAGTTGATTGGGAAAATGAGCTTAGAGGACAAGATTTAAATGCTGTATATAAAAAGTTCTGTGAATTTTACGAAATAGGAGTCGAGAAGTACATCCCACAGCACAAAGAAGCAGATAAGAAAATACAGAAATGGTTCAATACAGAATGTAAAAAATCAAAAGAAAGAAGAGATTTGTTGTGGAATAGATACAGAAGACATAATAGTGAAAGGGCGTATAATAATTACAAACAGGCAAGAAACGATTATACAAGAATAAGGAGGGAAGCCCAAAAACAGTTTGAGGAGGATATAATAAATAAAAGTAGTGATCAACCAAAGCTGTTTTACAGCTATATCAGAAGCAAAACCAAAGTAAAAGATATAATACAAACAATTACGGACAAGGGAATCACTTATACACAAGAGAAAGATATTTGTGAAGCACTAAATAAGAATTTCCAATTAGTTTTTACAGAAGAAAAAAATTTTGAGAGGGACTATGTGGAACATGCATGTCCACACATACTACCAGATATACAAATAGCAGAAAAAGTAATACAGGAGGAGTTAAGTAGATTAGACAGAGGAAAAGCAAGTGGTCCTGATGAAATTTCATGTTGGGTGTTACGAGAATGTGCTAAGGAGTTAAGTAAACCATTATTTTTAATTTTCAAGAAATCCTTGAGTCAAGGTAAACTACCTGATATTTGGAAAAAAGCAAATATAGTCCCCATATTCAAGAAAGGAAATAGACAAAATCCACTCAACTACCGACCAGTATCACTGACCAGTGTTGTAAGCAAGGTATTAGAAAAGCTTATAAGAAAAGCTTGGGTAAATCATCTAGAAGAACACAGTATGATAACAGAAAGACAGTTTGGTTTCAGAAAAGGAAAATCATGTGTTACTAATCTGTTGAGCTACTATGACAGAGTAACAAACACAATACAGGAAAGGGAAGGATGGGTGGACAGTATCTATTTAGATTTCAAGAAGCTTTTGACACAGTACCACACCAAAGACTTTTATGGAAACTGTACCATCAAGGAGGAATTCGAGGCAAACTGTTTTGTTGGATGCAAGACTTTCTCATAAAAAGAGAAATGAGAACAGTACTAAGAGGAAACTACTCATCATGGAAAGAAGTGACTAGTGGAGTACCACAGGGTTTGGTGCTGGCACCAATCATGTTTTTAGTGTATATAAATGATATAAACAGTAACACTGGAAATGAGAGCTATCTGAATATGTTTGCAGATGATGCAAAAATACAAAGGAGAATTACTAGCACAGACTCTTGTAGGGAGCTACAAGAAGAATTAAATAAACTTCATGAATGGAGTAGTACATGGCAAATGGAATTCAATGTGGACAAGTGTCATGTAATCAAGTTTGGTAAAAGTGGAAAAAGACCTGATTGGGATTATAAGTTAGGAAATAAAACCCTATACACATCAGAAAGAGAGAAAGACCTAGGTGTGATTATCAATAACAGACTATCTCCAGCTGACCACATCAGCGAGAAGGTATGGAACATGTATACACTGCTTGCAAATATGAGAATAGCATTCACATACATAAATGAAGACATGCTAAGAAGGATAATAACATCATTCATTAGACCATCCCTGGAATATGCATCAGTAGTCTGGAGTCATCATCTCAAAAAGCATATAGACAAGATTGAAAAAGTTCAAAGGGCTGCTACAAGATGGATACCAAGCTTAAGGGACCTCAGCTACGAAGAAAGACTAAATAAAGTGAATCTACCAACACTACAGGACAGAAGGAAAAGAGGTGACATGATAATGCTATATAAGTGCATATCAGGGAAGGAGAAAATAGACATAAATGATTACTTAACATATGGAGAAGCATCAGCAAGAGGACACTGCAAAAAACTGCATAAGAAGAGAGGTGATAAAGACGTAAGGAAATTCAGTTTCCCAAACAGAGCAATTGATCAATGGAATGCACTACCGAATGAAATAGTGTGTGCCAAAACAATTCACAAATTTAAAAATATGTACGATAAATATGGTTTAAGAAACGGGACAGTACGAGCTTGACTCATTCCTGTAAAGATACATTTAGGTAAGAACAATTAGGTAAGAACACACACACACACACACTCATCTGCATACATCATTAAACAGGAAGTGAAAAGAATAATCCTAAACAATCCAAAGTTAGTTAGAGATTCAGTAGATATAAACAAATCTATAGTAATCACTGGTATAGAAGAGAAAGAAGTAAAAAACAAGATCACAAGAGACAAAAAGGAGATGGCAAATGTAATGAGCTTACTGAAAGAAGTATCAGTGGAAATCTGTAGTAAAGACATAGAGGAACACAAAGGTTAGGGAAATACGAGAAAAGCAAAACAAGACCTCTAAAGGTGACTTTCCAGAGTGTAAACACTGTGGAGGAGATACTAAAAAATGCAAAGAATCTTATGGAAAAAGAGGAGTTCAAAAATGTATGGATAAAAAGATGCCTAACACAAGAGGAACTGGAATTACTGATAGAGAAGAGGGAGGAAGCAAAAACAAAAAATGAGGGAAGATCAGAAGAGGGGAACACATTTTTTTTTTTTTTACAAAGTAATAGAATTGTAGGTACGAAAGTGGTATACAAACAGGAGGGATTAAAAAGGAGGAAGGTAGTAGAACCATGTCATGACAAGTATATAAACAAGATGATAAAGTTGATGTACTCAAAGGTGGATGGAATGTTATCTAAATTATTAGAGATGAATGATTATGTCATAGAAAATGAACCACATATAATATGCCTAACTGAAACAAAATTAACACCAAGGATATCCAATGACATACAGTACTAAACTTAGAGGAATACAATGTATGGAGAAGTGACAGAAATTTAAAAAAAGGAGGAGGAATTATAATATTAACTAAGAAAAATCTAAAAGTCAATGAAATAAAACTAGATATACCATCACAAGTAGAACTGATTGCAGTAGAGATCAACACATCTGAAGGGAAAGTAATTGTAGCCAATTTGTACATGCCACCCAGATCAAACACATGGGAAAGAGACGAATATGAGGACCTGGCAGAGAGTACAGTTCAGAGTTTAAGATCATTACTACATAAAATGGAAGAGAAATCAGAAAGAATTATACTAACTGGAGATTTCAATACAAATATAAATTGGAATACTCTAGATATAATTAGCCAAGAAAGCTGTTGGGACCAAGAGCTCCTGGATCTCGTGCAAGAGTTTTTCCTAACGCAACATGTGAGGGAAACCACCAGAAAAAGAGGACTCGATGTACCTTCAGTGCTAGATCTAATATTTACTAGGCAAGAAAATGATACTGACAGTTTAATATATCACCCTCCACTCGGCAAAAGCGATCATGCAGTACTAAATTACAACTTCAGGATAGCATATGACATACTTAACAGCAAAAAGTTACAAAAAGAGCCTAAACTATAAAAAGGGAAATTATCAAGACCTAAAGAAGTATTTCTTAGAAGTTGATTGGGAAAATGAGCTTAGAGGACAAGATTTAAATGCTGTATATAAAAAATTCTGTGAATTTTATGAAATAGGAGTCCAGAAGTACATCCCACAGCACAAAGAAGCAGATAAGAAAATACAGAAATGGTTCAATACAGAATGTAAAAAATCAAAAGAAAGAAGAGATTTGTTGTGGAATAGATACATAAGACACAATAGTGAAAGGGCGTTATAATAATTACAAAAAGGCAAGAAATGATTATACAAGAATAAGGAGGGAAGCCCAAAAACAGTTTGAGGAGGATATAATAAATAAAAGTAGTGATCAACCAAAGCTGTTTTACAGCTACATCAGAATCTAAACCAAAGTAAAAGATATAATACAATCCATTACGGACGAGGGAATCACTTATACACAAGAGAAAGATATTTGTGAAGCACTAAATAAGAATTTCCGATTAGTTTTTGCAGAAGAAAAAAATTTTGAGAGGGACTATGTGGAACATGCATGTCCACACATACTACCAGATATACAAATAGAAGAAAAAGTAATACAGGAGGAGTTAAGTAAATTAGACAGAGGGAAAGCAAGTGGTCCTGATGAAATTTCATGTTGGGTACTACGAGAATGTGCAAAGGAGTTAAGTAAACCATTATTTTTAATTATCAAGAAATCCTTGAGTCAAGGTAAACTACCTGATATTTGGAAGAAAGCAAATATTGTCCCTTTATTCAAGAAAGGAAATAGACAAAATCCACTCAACTACCGACCAGTATCACTGACCAGTGTTGTAAGCAAGTTAGAAAAGCTTATAAGAAAAGCTTGGGTAAATCATCTAGGAGAACACAGTATGATAACAGAAAGACAGTTTGGTTTCAGAAAAGGAAAATCATGTGTTACTAATCTGTTGAGCTACTATGACAGAGTAACAAACACAATACAGGAAAGAGAAGGATGGGTGGACAGTATCCATTTAGATTTCAAGAAAGCTTTTGACACAGTACCATACCAAAGACATTTATGGAAACTGTACCTTCAAGGAGGAATTCGAGGCAAACTGTTTTGTTCGATGCAAGATTTTCTCATTAAAAGAGAAATGAGAACAGTACTAAGAGGAAACTACTCATCATGGAAAGAAGTGACTAGTGGAGTACCACAGGGTTCAGTGCTGGCACCAATCATGTTTTTAGTGTATATAAATGATATAAACAGTAACACTGGAAATGAGAGCTATCTGAATATGTTTGCAGATGATGCAAATATACAAAGGAGAATTACTAACACAGACTTTTGTAAAGAGCTACAAGAAGAATTAAATAAACTTCATGAATGGAGTAGTACATGGCAAATGGAATTCAATGTGGACAAGTGTCATGTAATCAAGTTTGGTAAAAGTGGAAAAAGACCTGATTGGGATTATAAGTTAGGAAATAAAACCCTATACACATCAGAAAGAGAGAAGGACCTAGGTGTGATTATTAATAACAGACCATCTCCGGCTGACCACATCAGCGAGAAGGTACGGAACATGTATACACTGCTTGCAAATATGAGAATAGCATTCACATACATAAATGAAGACATGCTAAGGAGGATAATAACATCATTCATTAGACCAACCCTGGAATATGCATCAGTAGTCTGGAGTCCTTATCTCAAAAAGCACATAGACAAGATTGAAAAAGTTCAAAGGGCCGCTATAAGATGGATACCAAGCTTAAGGGACCTAAGCTACGAAGAAAGACTAAATAAAGTGAATCTACCAACACTACAGGACAGAAGGAAAAGAGGTGACATGATAATGCTATATAAGTGCATATCAGGGAAGGAGAAAATAGACATAAATGATTACTTAACATATGGAGAAGCATCAGCAAGAGGACACTGCAAAAAACTGCATAAGAAGAGAGGTGATAAAGACGTAAGGAAATTCAGTTTCCCAAACAGAGCAATTGATCAATGGAATGCATTACCGAATGAAATAGTGTGTGCCAAAACAATTCACAAATTTAAAGATATGTACGATAAATATGGCATAAGACACGGGACAGTACGAGCTTGACTTATTCCTGTAAAGATACAATTAGGAAAGAACAATTAGGTAAGAACACGCTTAAAGCTGTCCTGCTACAGAAGATGATGCATGCTATGCCACAAGGTTGGTGTGTTTCTCATTGTCGTTGGTGCCAGTGTGTGACTGTGCAGACCAATCCTGGATCCACGAACTTTGCCACACATTCAGCACGAGAAGCCTGTGTTTCCTGGGAGAACTCTTTTTTGGTTTTGTCTCCATTGTGTACCTTCTTCTTTGGCCTGGTTCTTAACTTCTTCGAGATGATTGGTTACTCCACTGCAGAGGGCTTGCAATTTTTTTCAATTTTTAATTCAAGGAGGAAGGAACCAAAGGCCAGAATCACATAAGATTCTTCCCTCCAAGAAAAAAGCAAAAACAAGATAACAGAGAGCCAAATGCAAGATCTGTTCATCTTGAGGTTTGTGGATAGACTGTGTTTGAAAGACTGGAGGACATAGGCAGTAGGAAATGCAGACAGAGGAAGACAGTTCCTGGGTTGACCTGTTGCATACATGAAGGACTGGGAGTAACAGTTAACTCTTGCATTAGAGAGTTGGACAAAAAAGGGATGAGAGTTTGTTGCTAAATGAGTGCCATGCACCTGCAGTAGTGATGGAGAGATGCAAGCAGACAGTTTAGAGGATCAGTGACCATGGAAGTAGCGACAGAAAAGAGATAAAGATGCAACATTGAGGCGAAGAGACAGATGTTGAAGGGAGCCAGTAAGAGGAAGAGAGTTAATGAGACAAAAAGCCTTTGACTTCACCTTGTCAAGAAGAGCTGTGTGTGGGGAGCCTCCCCAACCTTGAGAGTTGTACTCTACACAAGGGTGAATAAAACCCATGTATGAAGTCAACAACTGCACAGGGGTAAAGAAAGAATGGAGTTGGTTTAGCACACCTAATCTCTTGGAAGCAGATTTTACAAGAGTTGATATGATTTTTCCAAGATAAATCCCAAAAGAATGAAACCCCAATTATGTTTAAAGATGATGCAGGATTGTGTTGGATATTGTTAAATATTAGAGGATAATCCTGTGGAAAATTTTGCCGGGTTGGAAGACGTAAGAACTGAGTTTTTGGATCATTAAAAACATCAAGATTACTTTTGCCCCAATGTGAGTTATTATGAACCAGGTCAGACATTAGGTGTGCCATTGCCTTATCTCTTGTTTGTTGAAGTAACTGCTGAGATGGACATAGCAGGAAGCAAATTAAAAGTTGAAGGGTGGTCATTAATGTATGAGTGGATAGGGTTAGATGTTCAGCTTAGGTCATTGATGAATAAAGGATAAAATTTGGCGATAGGACAGAGCCCTGAGGTGCACCACTGTTGATATCTGTATCAGAGGAGTGGTGGCAGCAGCTATAGAACATTCAGAAAGGAAGCTAGAAATGAAGGAACAGATAGAAGGATAGAAACTTTACGAGGGCAGTTTGGGAATTAAAGATTTTTGCCAGACACAGTTGAAAGTTTTTGAGATGTGCAGTGCAGTGGCAAAGCTTTCGCTAAAGTCTCAAAAGGAGGATGACCAGGAGCCTGAATGGAAGATGAGAAGATTGTCAGTGGAGCGTCTCTGGTGGAACCCATACCAACAGTTGGAAAGGTTATGATTGGAGAGGTGCTTTAAATTTTTTTTGCTAGGAATTCTGTGGATTAAAAACTTAATACAGGATGTTAAAGCTGTGGCACAATAGTTAAGAGGGCTAGGAATGGTCACCTTTCATTAGGCCAGGCTGAATGAGAGCAAACTTCCAGCAAGAAGGAAAGGTACAAGTTGATAGACAAAGACGAAAGAGTTACCCCAGGCATGGTGTAAGCACTGGGGCACAGTTCTTAAGGACAACAGGAGAGGCCCCATCAGACCTATATGCCTTATTAGTACTGAGGTGAGTGATGGCAGAAAATACATCATTTGAAGACATTTTAATGTCATCCATGAGTAAGTCAGAGGGGGGAAGTGCTGGGGGAACAGCACTGGAATTATCTAAGGTGGAATTGGAAGAGAAAGTCTGAGCAAAGAGATCTGCTTTATCAGTAGAAGAAAGAGTTACAGAACCATCAGAGTAGAAAAGAGGAGGGAAGAATGATGAGGTAAAGTTGTTAGAAAGGTTTTTGGAAAGGTGCCAGAAGGAGCGGGAAGCATTTGAGTTGGAGAGTTCAGAGTTTTAGTATTTAGTACAAATGAAATTATTTTTAGCAGAGCAAAGAACAGACTTAGCACAATTCCAGGCAGAAACATAAAAGAAATGAAATTCAGGGGTGAGTTTGCTCCAGTACCTTTTGTAGGCTTTCCTTGTTGTGGACAGCAGTAGAACAACTGTGATTAAACTATTTTTTTTTTTTTTTTTCATTAGTCACAGGATAAAAGAAAGGAATGTATGCTTCCATGCCCAGGATAATAAACCCTGTAATGCACATGGCATGCTTAGAGGGTTCTTGGCCTTAGAAACAATAATCATTCCAGGGAAAATCTCAGAAGTACTGCCTCAGGGCCAACCTATCAGTAGCTCTAGAGTGCCATAGCCACTACTACTTGAGAGGGTCCACAGGCCTTACTGGAGCGACGGTTAAGGTGATAAGGTTTTAATTGGAGGATTCCAACAGAGAGGAAAGATTAAGAGTGTAAGCAGAAGGATTAGTTGTAAGAAAGAGGTCAGGTATGTTGGAACTTTCTCCAAGCAAGTGAGGGATACAGGTAGGGTGCTGTACAACCTGCTCTAGGTCATTAAGGATGGAAAAGATCTAGGCTTGTTCACCTGGTGGAGCAGTGAAAGAAGATGAGAGCCAAAGGTGGTGGTGAGCATTGAAATAGCCTAGAATGGAGATTTCAGAGAAAGGAGAAATTGATAGGATATGTTCCACCTAAGAACCAAGATAGTCGAGAAATATTTCATAGTCAGTAAATTAGGGGATAAGTAAACAGCACAGATATGTTTAGTTAGAGAATGACAGGATAGCTGAAGCCAGGAGTAGAGAATTCAGAAGATTCAAGTTCAGGAACACAAGACCAAGATATGTTATTGCGTACATACTCATACACAAGAACCACCTTCAGCTTTGAAATGAGTATAGAGAAAGTAGGAGGAACAGAGAAGAGCTTGGTATCAGTTGTCTCAAACACTTGAGTCTCAATGAGGAAGAGAAAGTGAGGTTTAGAAGAGGAGGAGGAGGAGGAGGAGGAGGAGAGGTGGTGTTCAACAGAGAGAAGATTAGAGGAAAGGCTGTGAATGTTTTACAAATGAAGAAGAACTGAGTCAGACAGTAGTTGCAGGCATCATAAATGGTTATCACCAGGAGAGGGGCAGATGACTGGGGCTTTTATGGTCCCCTCCACCACCCCACAGGGACTCCAAGGCTCGGTGTTGAGATTCCATCTTCAACAAAATTTTGAATAGGAAGTGTAGTAAGTAATGTGCATGTAGTTTTGGTGTTGACAGTTAGAGGAACTTGTACTGGAGAGCATGAGGCCTACTGTCTGTCTTACTGAAACACTGAAAAAGTTCACCAAAGGGAGATGGTCAGAAGCTAGTCCCGAGTAGAGGCCCTGTGGAAAGAGAGACTGTACAGCCAGTATTTTCAGCGGCATGCTGATTGGTCGGCTGACATGATACCATTTTTGTGCAAACATCTCACAGCCCAGTTGGTGGCTGGGTGCAGACTCTTAACCCTTTGAGATTCTGATGACTTGAATTCAAGTCATACAAAACAATAAACCGGTATATTTTTTTTTTGCATGTTTTCCATCTCTTATCTGGCCTTGTTCCACATACACTATCCTGTTATATTCCAACTATTTGTTTTACAGTGACAAGTACATCAGATAGATATGCATAATAAGTAGGTTTTTACCATGAATAATATCGGTATTACCAGCATGGATATTTGCCAGTGTTACAGTGAGGTCTTTCGCTTTTCTCTGTGAATATAAATTGCCATAACTTGTATATCAATAGAAAGGGAATTTACAATAGATTGAAGTGGTGCTATCAAATTTCACGTAAGTCTCATACTTTTATTTTTTACAAATATTTTTGTATGGAAGGGTGTGCGATTTTTCCTTTTCGGCTAACTTCTACTCGTCCTGTTAGCCTTTTAGCTATCATATTTACCTTTTTCAACCATACTGCGATAAAGAGTAACTATTCAGCTTTAAAATGGTACCACATTCATTAATCTACCAAGAAAAGTTAGTGTGCAGTGGCCAATTAAGTACAAATATCACTGTGCAACGGTGCACTCTCAGTGCGCCCAGCTGAATCTGGCACAGACACAATCAGCGTAAGGCTGAAAATCTAAAAGGGTTAAAAATACATCTTGTCACCTGCTGTGACACGTGATTGGTTTATGAATAAAATGTTACTTTAATTGTAGTGTGTTGTGTTAATTTCAACTACAGAAGATTTTCGTTTTATTATTCATCTCTGCATATGGATTTTACTTCAGAGTACAGATAAACGCTGAGATAATTGCTGAATTATAATGATGACAAACCAAATTGTTGGTAGCTGCAAATTGGGGATTGGTGTGTTCTTTCACTGGTTTCTCTATTATGAGACCCAACCCACAGCCTCTTTGTCCACACTGGTTGCATGCAGAAGTACTTAGTAGTACCCACCCCCTAATGCCATCCTGCATAGTTTAATAGCCTACAACTTGTTTATAATATCTTACTCCGAACACACATTAATTTGATTAAATACCTTAGCCTTTATCATTCTTTTTCTGTGCCTGCCCTCCTCTCTTCCTATTTCTCCCATCTTTCCTGTCACTTCTTATTGCTTTTCTTTCCTTTACAGGTGGCTTTACATTGAGTGACAAGCCTAATGGTTTCCTGTAAGCCAAGAAACCATTTACAACGCTGGGTGGTAACCATATAACCAAACCATACGTGCTCCCTACATGTCAACAAGTGGGTTGGTGGAGGGTTAGTGCTCCTCCCCGTAAAACAACAAACTCAAAGTCAAATGGCCACCCCTTACGGGATTATGGCGTCTGGCAGTAGATAGATAGATAGAAATATCTTCATATGTTTCACATTCATTCCTTCTTAAGTATTCAGTGTTGCATCGTGTGTAAGAAAATAATTATTTTAACTTTCTTAGTGCCATCTTGTACTGTATTGTGGATAAATTGTAAGAATTAGTTTTTTTATAACAAATAAATTTTTGTTCAGTCTTGTGTTCACAAGTTTGTTGAGGGATTTTTTTTTTTTAACACTTCCCTACCTTATATTTTGAAGAAAAAAAAAAAAAAAACTTTAACAAGCCTTATTTTTCTTTCTTGGGCCCCTGTGGTTTCAGCCTCAGTGAGCCCTACCAATATGCCCTGTCTCACCTTCCACAGGGGAGTCAGAGATAACATACTTAATACTTTATATATACAGTAAAATATATATATATATATATATATATATATATATATATATATATATATATATATATATACAGTAAAATATATATATATATATATATATATATATATATATATATATATATATATATATATATATATATATATACAGTAAAATATATATATATATATATATATATATATATATATATACGTATATATATATATATATATATATATATATATATATATATATATATATATACTATATATATATATATATATATATATATATGTATATATATATATATATATATATATATATATATATATATATATATATATATATACTGTATATATATATATATATATATATATATATAGATAGATAGATATATATATACTGTATATATATATATATATATATATATATATATATATATATATATATATATATACTCCATCCATCCATCCATTGCGAGACGCCACGTATCCCAAACGGGGTGGTCAAGGGCTTAGAGTTAATTGTTTTACAGGGAGGGGCACTAATCCTCCACCAACCCCACTTGACACGTAGGGATGCCAACAGCATCTGGTGTTCCCAGGCGGTCACCCATCCAAGTACTAACCAGACCCAACGTTGCTTAACTTCGCTGATCGGACGGGAAGCGGTGTACTCAACGTGGCATGGCCGTTGGACATATATATACTCAATCCTCATAAATCACGGCAATTTGGGTCTGGACCACTGCCGTGATTTATGAATTCCGTGATTTATGAATAATAACTCTTATGTGAAAAATTAATTTGGGTCTGGACTTTGGCCAACCCTCCCCCACAGCACCCTACCTACACCTATCTAGGCACCATCAAACACAAACATACAAATTTAGGAATATTCAGTGCATGTATTAGATAGAAATAAGCCATGTTAAGGGACCTCACCTTAATCCTGTGACGAAATTGCTTAAGTGAATGGAGTGGGGTGGTGTTGGGAAGAACTTAGAACCTCTCAGCACTTGTTCTTCCCAAACTCTTTCGCCAGCTTTGAAAACTTCTCTCCCCTCTCAACACGACGAATGAGCTCCAAATGTTGACTGTACAACAACTGCGGCAGCTTCTTGACGCCATACTGCTTACAGTGCTTCATTAGGGGGTCGGGAGGGGCCATGGCAGGTAGGAGGCAGGGGGAAGTTGCACAAAAAAGGCAGTTAGCTCTCATATTCCATGGCGACGGTCTGTAGTGTGCGGACTGGCGGGATAAGAACAACAAACAACATGGCGGCATTAGTATGCACATATGCCACCAGGGACGCGCGGTGATTGGTTGTTGGGTTGCGATTTTCAATTTGAATGCCGCGGTTTACAGTTCTTCTCGGAAAAGGCCCTCTTGGGTGCCTAGATCCGCAATTTTCAGGACTTAACAGTGATTTAAGGTTGCCGGCAGTCTGACGGCCACCTAGCCGTGATTTACGAATCCATGATTTATGAACACGCGATTTACGAGGATTGAGTGTATATGCAGTACAATTCCTGCTATCTGGTATCCAGACAAACGGAATACTCAGAAAAACGGGAAAATTCAAAGGCTGGTAAAAATGTCAGTAAGTTATAACTGTGCGCCAATTTGAATGGACTGCCAAACCGCCGTTTTATCGTGTCACGCGAGGCTGGGTGAAGTCGGACAAAACGAGGTGAAGTAATTTCTGGCTAATGTAAATTGCTAGTAAAGCCTCTTAACCAACCCTCCTCTCCCTCTGTTTCCACTACTTGAATTCAGTCATCCTCCACATCCTCCACAAATCACCAGTTTGCATTTTGCCACCAGACAGTAAACAAGCTCTCTTGCTGTTGTGTTACTCTGATAGACGGTAATTTCTACACTCCAAAATGCCTAAAGAGCAAACTAAATGTAAGCATGTCTTGCTTACCTTGAAACAGAAGCTGGACATATGCAACAGACTTGAAAAAGGTGAACATTATAAAACACTGATGGCTGAATATAATGTAGGAAATTCAGTGATTTATGATATCAAGGCCCAAGCATCCAAGCTCAACGAATTTTTCATGAAAAGCGAGACAAGTAAATCTATTGAAAAAAGGCATACTCTTCATTGTATGAGTGGTTTTGCTTAGAAATATCTAAGGGAGCACCTATTTCTTGTCCTCTTACACAAGAAAAAGCGAGAGAGTTTCACAGTAAAATGAATATAGAAGTTGGGTGTGATTTCAGTATTGGATAGTTAAATCATTTCAAAGACAGGCATAAAATTCATAAACCTGACAGCTCAGGAGAGAGCAAATCAGCAAACAGCAAACGCCGGTGCGTATTTCTTCCTAACAGACTGACTCTAACTTGCCCCACAAAAATTTATTTACAGCACATATGTGCCGGCAGAGATGGAAAAAAATGTTAATAGGAATGAAGGTTTACTTTGTTGGAAGAAGAAAAAATAATATGTTTGCACTTCATATATACATCATTTATTTTATTTTGTGCAAAACAACTGAGTGGCAGGTGAGGGGTGGAATGGTGGCGGTCAGTCAGGGCCGGTGTCGTATGCACAGAGTGACATGCTGGAAGTTACCTTTCTGCTCAGTGCGCATGCGCCGAGTGGCCGTTTAGCTTCTGTTTTGAAAGTATCCACGGACACCGGGACCATAAACAAAGCTCACGTGGGGGCACAGGTGTCGTGATAATTCTACAGTGCAGTCTTAACATAACATCAGTTCACCAATAAATGTTCAAGATTTTATTTCTTTATTTTTCCATTTTTATAAGTACAGTACATACAACAAATAATTCGGTAGTTAACAGAATGGACTTGTGCATTTTGCAGTACTGTGAGGCATTGCATGCACGTGCATTATGACCATGTCGTGTGTTTACGAGGAAATTTTTCAGGGGGAATCTCTTAGTGTGGCCCCTGGTGTTAGTTGTGAGTACCTGAATTGTATTTACTACTGTGATAATTATAGTCTTTGTATAGATTTGAATATCAGAAATACGGGAAAAATCCGTAACCGGGAAAGTTAATTCCCCAAGCCTTCCGGTTACCTGGAATTGTACTGTATATATATATATATATATATATATATATATATATATATATATATATATGTATGTATATATACTTTACACTCCCTCTTCCATCTTTCTTTCCTTCATTCTTTCCTCTTCCTTCTGCCTGTGGGTGACTCTACACTGAGTGACAAGCCAAATGGTTTCCTGTACACTAGGAAACCAGTTACTACATTGGGTGGTAACCATATAACCAAATTTTGGCACCTGGTGGTTTAATGGGTAATTATTATGCTCCAGTCGGATTGAGCCTGTGAAGGTTTATATCCAAGGGGTGGTTGGGGTTTGTTGCTCACGTAATGCCACTCAGGGATGAGTGAGGCTGGTCACTCTCATCTTAAATGTCAGGACCAACCGCCTAGCCCCGGGCTCCTACGCTCCTCATGGGGCAACGTAGGATTGGATGATGGATGAATGGATGGATATACTGTATATAATCAAAGCTATACACTGTATAGGATGGCTGGGAACCACTTGTATTTTTTCATCTGCTGAGACAGTCCATTCATTTCTAAAAATATTTGCTCCTTTGGCAGTGAATCCTATCCTTCAGGCAGAATTGTTTGCCACTCAGAATGTAAACCCTGAAGAAAGCAGTAAATTGATGGATATTGGAGTACAACCCACCATTGGTTGGCTCAAAGTTTTTAATGATTTCCACAGCCTTCCTGCCTTTTCACCTACCTTTTGTCCTTCATATCTTTTCTCTCCCTTTTTCATAGGCAACTTGGGTTTTATGGATGAAACAAAATTCTCATACTATGCCCTTGTGTGCATCACTGCATTCAAGGTAGCAGAGTCATGAGAAGAGGTTTTGTAGTGTTGGCTAATGTTTCTTTATGTCAGTGTGATTTTTTTTTTCTGCCAGAGAGATTAAGCTATAAGAAAGCCTAATCTAGGTCTGATAAGGACTGTTTGGGGTACTCAGGCACTGATCCTTTGAAGCCTGCATATAGAAGGTTTTATTCAATAACCTTCCATTTTCTTGAAGTGCTGTAATGGCTTCAGAAGTAGTGGGTAATAGTGTTCCACTTGGAGAGGAGCGAATGGAGAACAGTGTAGTTATGTTAGAGGTTTTGGAAGTCACAAGATAATTTCTAGAGCACTGGGGAGAGGTAATTGGCTATGAGTGGGGAAATAGTGGCAGTGGTGCAATTACATATCTTGAAACTGGGGTGTAAGCAAGCCTCACCAGTGATAGTATATCAGGGATGGAGATCTGTCATCATTGTATCTTGATAAGTAATGATGGCAGCATTGAGAAGCATGAAATGCTTGGAGGCTGATCCTCCTAAAAATTATTTATCATCAGTATGATGGACACACTTAGTCTTGGTTCAAATTTATGACTCAAAGGCAAGGGTATAGTTGAAAACAACCATTGCTATGTTATCAGGTGAGAAATGGTTTGGTTTGGGTATGTTATTGTCAGTGACATGAGTCACCACCAACATTCATTTAAGAGTTCTGTGCGGGTTCATACAAGTTCCTTGTTGCTTCACTAAGTCACTGGTAATGTGATGGATTCTGTCATGGGTAATGTGAGTTGGCAGTTATCTGATGCCACTGGCATTGTGGGGTGCAACACAGTATTTAAGTTCCCATTGCACAGAAGCATCAGACTGGGCCAGCCATGGTGGCCTTAGAGGCAAGTGCCAGATGTTGACTATCATCTATGACATTGAGGCTCTTACTATATCACCCCCCCCCCTCCCGTTTCCTTCCTCATTGTTGTCATGGGGTGGCTTCAGAGACATCTACTGGGATTTGATGCATGGGGAAGCAGTAGCAGAGTACCTTAATAGACTCAACATTGTGTGGAGCTTTGGTTGCTGGGTGGATGCCATATTTGCATCTTCACTCTGTTCTGTCCCCTTCCCTCTCCTTGAGCCCCTGTTGCTGCCTCAATTAATTTTGCAAGGCCCTTTTCTTCCGCTGTTGCTTCTTCCTTCCATTTCTCCTAGCCTCTCTGTTCTGTCATTGTTCTGTCATTGGCTTTAAATAGAATGGAATTTCCCACATTCATAAAAATTTTCATCAGTTGTCTTTAGAATGTTGCAACAGGAAGGATTAAGGTGTACCCATGGGCTATTGGCCTGGTCAGTTGTGGGGATCATGATGGTTCAGCACCACCCCAGTGTGTGGACCTCTGTGGAGGCAGAACTGATACAAGGCTACAACCTTCGGCTCCTGGGGTGTTGTTGCTTTGTGATAGGACTCTCAGCCATTGACTGTTGGCCCTGCCTTGTGCTGGGAGACTCTGCTTTCCCACACGGTATTGCACCCCTTCTTGAGTAGGGTAGGGAGTGCATTCTTGGAGCTCTGCCCCTGCTTGGGTCATTGGCCAGGCCTCTAGACTCCTGGTTCTGCCCACATGATCTTTTCTTTTTCAGTAGTCATGCTGAGCCTTTTCCTTACCACATATGATTATGAAAGTTGTCTCCAGTTCTCCCTCCCCAAGTTCTGTCAATGTTTTGACCCTGATGATGACCTCGGCTTCTTCTCCTGATACTTCTCTGGTTCTTCCTACTGTTTCCCAGCCTCAACTCACCTCTACTGCTTCATCCCACTTAACTACACCAGCTCCCACCACAAGACCCTGACATCTACAACTCTGATCACCTGTTCATCTCCTGTAGTAACTTTTGAACCTTGTTAGCCTTCACCCCCATCTCCAGCTACCCTTCCTGTTTCTTCGGCTTCCCTGTCCGATCCTCCTATTTCTTCCTGACTCACCAATCCTGTCTTGACCACCTCACTTTTTGGACCCCAGACCTGGTCTCAGTATTTTAACATCACCTCACAGATGGATGACCTCACACTTCACCTCTCTCTGTTACCCCAAGTAGGCACTGATGTTATGTTATCTGTATGAGCCAGTGGCTCTCATCTTCCTAAAGTACAAAATGCAGCCCAAGCAGAAAAAGATAAATCTTTAGTTGATCCATCAGGCAGTCCTATCTCGGTCTCTCCGGATGCACAGTTAAATTCATCCATAGGCACTGTCCGTCTCTCCTCTTGTCCTTTGGTGATAGAAACTTTGCTGACTGTTCTGAGGATATTCGACTCATTCTATTTGAACAGAGCCACCCAATTCTTTCTGCACTTTGCCACAGTATCTTTCCCCATTGATGCTGCCAACAAGCAGCTAACATTGCCAAAATTGTATTTAAATCTCACAGTCTTCCCTCCTTAGTAATCAGTGGAGGCATAGTCCTTCCTGTCAAAGAATGTGTTCCTTCCCCTCATCAGTGCACTTTCTGCTAGCATTTTGGTCATACAGCCAAGTACTATCAATCACAGGCTGTCTGCCCCAGCTATTCACAGGCTGGACATTGCATCCACATTTACATTGACCTTCCAGTCCTGCCTGAACTGTGGGGGGCATTATACAGCCTCCCACAGAATATGTCCAGTTTACATTTTTGAGATCGAAGTGTCCCATATCTGTTGGAAACTGGGCTTACCCTTAGAGAAGCACATCACTTAGGTCACTTCCCTGGCATCTCATATGTACACGTGGCCCAACCCACTCCTACGTCGCAGGTCTCCAGCTCTTCCATTGTCTCCACTTCCATACTTGTCTCCAATTCATTCTCTGCTCATGCCTCACTTCCTGGTTCCTCATCCTCTTTTTCCTCTCTTGTTAGTTCTGCTTCCTCTGCCCCACCTCCTTCCCATTCAGTATCCTCCCGCGTTTCTCTTCTTTCACCTTCTTCTTCCCAATCTACAAGCTTAAATTTGCCATTGCATCTTCTCCATCTCATATTCCTGGTCTCTCCCCCTCTCCCTCTACTGCCTGGCCTGTTCAGTGCTCCCCCTACTTCAAACAACAATGCCATAATGCTCTATTGCTGGTTCCCACTCAGCCTTTGTCTTCTCCTATGGAAGCAGAATTCCTGGAAAGTATCCTCAACTATCTTCACCTTACCCCTTCCTTGCCGGCCCTTGTCACTGCAGATATACATTCCCCCCTTCCCCACTCCCTCCTGCTTCCTCTTCTGAGCCTCCCCCTCTCATTTCACCTATCTACCCTTCACCTCCTCCTCCCTCCTCATCTGTTTCTCTCTTGTCCAGTGTCCAGCCATGCTTCCTCCAGGATCACTGCACCCTCCCTATCTTCCACGATCTCTTCCATTCTTGATTTACCTATGCCTCCTGGATACTCTTTCTCCCCCTGTGCTGTAAATGGTCTCCGCACTCCTCCCAAACTTGACTCTTTCCATTGTAACAGCACTTCTTCTGTGGAATGTTAGAGGCTTCAGTACCCATTGTATGGACCTTTGTTTCCTTATTTCCTCCCATAATCCTCATCATCTCTCCCTTCAAGAAACTTTTCTTCATATTTCTCTGGTGCCTATTTCTGGCTATGCTTTTCTTCAATCCCCTGCTTTATATGATACTGACCTACTTATTTGCAATGATGTCCCCTTTGAACATCTTTCTATTTCTTCTCCTGTCCATCATATGTCTGCTCATGCCTTTCTTCATCAGTGGATCACTGGTAGCTCTCTCTGTTTCTTTTCTTCTGTCCCTTTTGATTTTCCAAACTTTGCCTCACTCCTTTCTCTTCCTTCTATGATTCTGGTGACTTCAGTTGCTGGCATTCCCTATGAGATGACTGTAATCATTGCTAGAGGAAACCTGTCAGAACAGTTCCTATCTTCTCAAGATCTCTTCATCTGTAGCACTGGCACCTCCACTCACCTTGACCTCCATACTCATCCCTTCTCTTGTTTGGATCTGCCTCTTTACTCACCTGTGATTTCACTCAGCTTTCATTGGTTGGCATTAGCAGACAATCTTTGTAGTGATCACTTCCCCATCAAACTCTCTCTAGTGTCTTACTGTCCTCTTCCTCGTCCTCCGTCTGTTGGCAGTTCCATGCTGCTGACTGGGTGTTATTTTCTTCTCTTACAGTGCTTCCTCTTTCTTGTTCCTCTGTTTTGTCCCCTCAGGATATGTTGGCCTTCTTCCATGTCCTGGTTTTAAGTGCTGCTTTCCCTACCATTCCCCATGATATGCGACCATCAACTGCCTCACGTGTTCCGTGGTGGATTACTTTTATTTCGCGAGTACTTTGTGTGAAACATGTCGTCAGGAAAAGTTTTCGCCATAAACAGTCCATGCCTCATTGGATTCATAGTCTTCTCATATTTTGCCAAGCCTCCACTGTTTTCCATCACATCATCTGTCAGGCCATACGTTCTGCTTGGAGGGACTGTGTTTCTTCTGTTTCTGCAGATATATTTGCCTATTGCCTTAGTTTGATCCTGATGTCATAGGATACCAGGCAAAGATATCCCACCCGAAACACCGATTATTAATATCAATGGCCGGTCCATGGCAGAGTCTTCCTTAATTATGGATAGTTTGGGTAATTATTTTAGCCTTATTAGTAGTGGGTCTCATCTCTCTCCCGCATTTCATCACCTTAGATCTGATTCTGAATCCATATCAATATCTTTTACCACCAGTCTCTTTTACATTGGCATCTGAGGGAGTTCTCAACACTCCCTTCTCTCTTCATGAATTGTCATCGTCTCTTAAATCCTGTAAAAATACTACTGAAACACGTGGTGGTGTTCATTACACTATGTTACAGCATCTCTCCCCACAAGCCATGTCCTTTCTCTTGGCCTTCTATAATTAATTTTGGACTGAAAGTTTCATTCCCCCTGATTGGCATATAATGATCATCCTCCTGTTTCTTAACTTTTTAGATATAATGGTCAGTGGGGACAACAGACCCAGGTAGACTGTCAAAATGTAGCCAGAAATGAAGTTGTTGAAATGAACCTGTGAGTTACCTTTTCTGTGCCAAGTGGGTCAGGGGGCATTTGTATCTATGAAAAACAGTTGACCAGGCTAATATTTTGTTCTGTAAAATTTTGTTTTTGTCAAAAGTAAATTATTTTGTCAATGTAGTCAGACGTTTTATCTAAAGGATATGTCTGGTAAACTTGGTCACCATCCTCAAGATTACCATCCCATAGCCCTGACAAATTGTTTATGTAAACTTCTGGAACAAATGGTCAATACTCGACTCGGTGTGGCACCTTGAATCTTGTTATCTCCTTTTCCCTTAACAGTTTGGGTATTGCAAAGCATGCAACACCTTAGATCCTCTCTGTAGATTTGAATATATTATCCACTCTGCTTTTTAACTCAGTCAGCCATTGCTGTTTTTTTTTTTTTTTTTTTTTTTTATAAATAAGAAAAGGCCCATGATATTGCATGGAGATATTATATTCATTGTTCCTTTGTACTTCTTGGCAGCATAGGTGTTTTTCTTCATTTTTTTTTTTTTCCCCTCTGAACCTTTCATGTCTAAGATACCACATTTCTCCTGCCTTTCCCTGACATGAAGTTGTCCCCCCTAGGCTGCATCCTTAGTACAGTACTACCCTTTTCCTTATAGCTGTAAATGGCATTGTCTCTTCTCCCTTTTGTTTTGGTCTCTCTGTATGTTGATGAGTTTGCTATTTTCGTTGCAGATTTAGACCTGCCTTGTCTCCAGTCCCTTCTTCAGTCCTTCATTGATGCTACCTCCATATGGGCTACTACCCATGGTTTTCGTTTTTCTACTTCTAAGCATGTGCAGTAACGTTTACTCATACGTGAACCATACTGCAGCCTTCTCTTTACTTATATTACATCCCTCTTCCCTGCCGATCCTCTACCACATTTCTTGGCCTCACATTGACTCCTGGTTAAATTGGAATGCACATATTTCTTCCCTCCACTGTTCTACTCTTATCATCCTCGTTTGCTGCAAACACTGTCTCAGCCTTCATGGGGTGCTCATTGTGTCACACTTTTTCATCTTCACTCTGTCCTTTCTTTGCTTGTCTCTCATCTCATTCTTCCATTCCCTCTTCAGGTCCCCACCCTTCCTCAAGCTGTTGATATCACCTTTCTTATTCTTGAATTTCATTTATTTCATCTTTCTTCTTATTCTTCCTTTTCTGTCCAATTTACATTTTACCTTGGCTTCTGCCTCCTTCTGCAATCTGCCCTTCTTTTCTCCCTTGTTCTAAGTCTCTTCTTCCCCTAGACTCTTTTCATTTCCTTTTTCTTGAATATATATTCTGTCAGTCTTCAGCCATGTATATCTTTACTGACAGCTTCAAATTTCGCCATGGTGTTGGGTCTGCAGTTGTGTTCCCTGACTCCTCCTTCCAAAATACAGTTCCTTCCGTTGCAAGTATTCTCACTGCAGAACTCTTTGCTGTTCATTTTGCTCTGAAGTCTCTGCCTAGGATCTCTTCCTCCACCATTGTTATCTTTGATTCTCTCAGTGCACTCACTTCCGTACACATGCTGAAATGGTGAAAGTAAAGAAAGACTTAGAAACGAGTTGAAGAACAAAGCATTAAAAAGGAAGTGAAAAGAATAATCCAAAACAATCCCAAATTGGTCAAAGATTCAGCAGATATCAACAAATCTATAGTAATCATTGGTATAGAGGAGGAAGAAATAAAGAACAAGATCTCGAGAGACAAAAAGGAGATGGCAAATGTAATGAGCATATTGAAGGAAGTATCAGAGGAAATCTGTAATAAAGACATAGAGGAACACAAAAGGCTAGGAGAATATGAGAGAAATAAATCCAGGCCACTGAAAGTAACATTCCAGAGTGTAAACACTGTGGAGGAGATACTAAAAAATGCAAAGAAACTTATGGAAAAAGAGGAATTAAAAAATGTATGGATAAAAAGATGCGTAACTCAAGAGGAAAAGGAATTACTGAAAGAGAAGACGGAGGAAGCAAAAACAAAGAATGAGGGAAAATCAGAGGAGGAGAAGAACACATTTTTTTACAAAGTAATTGGATTGCTGGTACGAAAATGGTACATAACCAGGACGGATTAATAAGGAGGAAGGTAGTAGGCCCAAGTCATGACAAGTATGTAAACCAGATGATTAAACTGATGTTCTCAAATGTAGATGGAATGGTATCTAAAGTATTAGTGACGAATGATTATATCAAAGAAAATGAACCGCATATTATTTGCCTAACTGAAACAAAATTAACACCAAGGATATCAAACGATACCCTAAACCTAGAGGAATACAGTATATGGAGAAGAGATAGGAACTTAAAAAAAGGAGGAGGAATTATAATATTAACAAAGAAAAATTTGCATGTCAAAGAAATAAAACTAGATATACCCTCACAAGTAGAACTGATTGCAGTAGAGATTAATACATCAGAAGGGAAAGTAATTGTTGCAAATTAATACATGCCACCCAAATCAAACACATGGGAAAGAGGCGAATATGAAGACTGGCAGAGAGTACAATTCAGAGTTTAAGAGCATTACTACATAGAATGGAGGAGAAATATGAAAGAATTATATTAACTGGGGATTTTAATACAAATAGAAATTGGAATACTATTTATCTATCTATTGCCAGACACCATAATCCCGTAAAGGGTTGCCATTTGACACTGAGTTAGTTGCTTTACAGGGAGGGGCACCAACCCTCCACTAACCCACTTGTTGACACGTAGGGAGCACGTATGGTTTGGTTATATGGTTACCACCCAGCGTTGTAAATGGTTTCTTGGCTTACAGGAAACCATTTGGCTTGTCACTCAATGTAAAGCCACCTGTAAAGGAAAGAAAAGCAATAAGAAGTGACAGGAAAGGTAGGAGAAATACAGTAGATATAAAAAGCCAGGAAAGCTGCTGGGACCTAAAGCTCCTGGACCTCATGCAGGAGTTTTTCCTAACACAACAAGTAAAGGAAAGTACCAGAAAAAGAGGACTTGATGTACCATCAGTATTAGATCTTATATTTACTAGGCAAGAAAACGATATTGACAGTATAATGTATCAACCTCCATTCAGTAAAAGCGACCATGCAGTACTAGATTACAACTTCAGGATTGCATATGACATTGTTAACAGTAATGAAAGGTACAAAAAGAGCCTAAACAACAAAAAGAGAAACTACCATGATCTCAAGAAGGACTTCTTAGAAATAGATTAGGTAAATGAGCTTAGAGGACAAGATTTAAATGTTATATATAAAAAATTCTGTGAACCTTATGAAATAGGAGTCCAAAATTATACCCCACAGCACAAAGAAGCAGAAAAGAAAAAAAAGAAATGGTTTAATCTATCTATCTATCTATATACCTAGGCTGCTTCCCCCAAGGAAAGGGAGGTAGCTGAGACAAGACGACACACTCCCCATTTACTCATCCATTCAAACACATTCATTCGCATCTTAGCCCCAAAGGGGAGAACGGACAGATCCTCACCGCACCACACCGCACAAGGGTCAACTGCGCAATGCAATCAGTGACATCCACAGCAGGGCCCGACAGCAGATCTGGTTTACCCCTGCCACATCATGACAGTCCCATCCCCTTACCCGCACCTGACCTGACTAGCTGATCAGACCAAATGCGGGAGAATATCCCCTCAGGGCTGCGTCACCACTTATTCATTCACAATTTCTCTCCATTTATTTCTGTCATGCACAGCCACTCTTCCTTGCTCAACAGACATCCCTCTTGCATCCAGCGCTCTCTTCACACTGTCCATCCATCCTGTTCGTGGTCTTCCTCTCAGCCTTACACCTCTCACATCAGATCTAGTTATCTTTTTCACCAATCGCTCATTATCCATTCTCTCCATATGCCCAAACCATCGCAACACCCTCTGCTCAACTCTACCAGCCATCTCCCGAACAACTCCAGTTTAATACAGAATGTAAAAAATCTAAAGACAAAAGAGACTTGTTGTGGAATAGATACAGAAGACACAGTAGGGAGACGGCATATAACAACTATAAACAGGCAAGAAACGAATATACAAGAATAAGGAGACAAGCCCAAAGACAGTTTGAGGAAGACATCATAAATAAAAGTAGTGATCAACCGAAGCTATTTCACAGCTACATCCGAAGCAAAACCAAAGTAAAAGATAAAATACAGTCCGTTACGGATGAAGGGATCATCCATACTCAAGAGAAAGATATTTGTGAAGCACTAAATAAGAATGTCCAATCAGTTTTTGTAGAAGAAATTAATCTTGAGAGGGATGATATGGATCATACATGCCCAATCATATTACCAGATATACAAATATCAGAAAAAGAAATACAGGAGGAGTTAAGTAAATTAGACAAAGGAAAAGCAAATGGTCCTGATGAAATTTCATGTTGGGTGCTACATGAATGTGCAAAGAAGTTAAGTAAACCATTATCTTTAATATTCAAGGAATCCTTAGATCAAGGTAAACTACCTGATATTTGGAAGAAAGCAAACATTGTTCCCTTATTCAGGAAGGAAATAGACAAAATTCTGTCACCTACTCACCAGTATCACTAACCAGTGTTGTAAGCAAGATATTAGGAAAGCTGGTAAGAAAAGTTTGGGTAAATCATCTAGAACACAATATGATAACAGAAGGACAGTTTGGTTTCAGAAAGGGAAAATCATGTGTTACTAATCTGTTGAGCTACTATGATAGAGTTGCAGAAACATTGCAGAACAGAGAAGGATGGGTGGACAGTATTTATCTAGATTTCAAGAAAGCATTTGACAGAGTACCACACCAAAGACTTTTATGGAAACTGTACCATCGAGGAGGAGTCTGAAGCAAACTGTACTGTTGGATACAAGATTTTCTCAGAAAAAGAGAAATGAGAACAGTACTAAGAGGAAATTACTCGTCATGGAGGGAAGTGACTAGTGGAGTTCCACAGGGCTCAGTGCTGGCACCAGTTATGTTTTTAGTGTATATAAATGACATAGTAACATTGGAAATGAAGACTATCTAAATATATTTGCTGATGATGCAAAAATACAAAGGAGAATTACTAACACAGACTCTTGTAAAGAGCTACAAGAAGACTTAAATAAACTTCATGAATGGAGTAATACATGGCAAGTGGAATTCAATGTGGACAAGTGTCATGTAATCAAGTTTGGTAAAAGTGGAAAAAGACCTGATTGGAATTATAAGTTAGGAAGTAAAACCCTACACATATCAGAAAGAGAGAAGGACCTAGGTGTGATTATCAATAACAGACTATCTCCAGCTGACCACATCAGTGAGAAGGTATGGAACATGTATACACTGCTTGCAAATATGAGAGTAGTATTCACTTACATAAATGAAGACATGCTGAGAAAGATAATAACATTATTCATCAGACCAACCCTGGAGTATGCATCAGTAGTCTGGAATCCTTATTTCAAAAAACATATAGATAAGATTGAAAAAGTTCAAAGGGCTGCTACAAGATGGGTACTAAGCCTCAGGGATCTAAGCTATGAAAAAAGACTAGATAAACTAAATCTACCAACACTACAGGAGAGAAGGAAAAGAGGAGACATGATATGCTATATAAATGGATTTTGGGGAAGGAGAAAATAGACATAAATGAATATATAACCTATGGGGAAGCATCAACAAGAGGACACTGCATAAAAAGAGAGGCGATAAAAACGTAAGGAAATTTAGTTTCCCAAATAGGGCAGTTGATCAGTGGAATGCACTACCAAATGAAATAGTGTGTGTCAAAACAATTCATAAATTTAAGGAGATGTATGATAAAAATGGTTTAAGACACGGGACAGTATGAGCTTGACTCATTCCTGTAAAAATACAATTAGGTAAGAACATGTCTTCTTATCCTCTAATCACTCAAATGCAGGAATGGCTGTTCTGCCTTTCTGTTTGGAAGAAGTCAGTTATCGTCTGCTGGGTTCCTAGCGAAATTGGAATTACAGGTAACAAACAAGCTTACTCGTTGGTATGTTTTGCTGCTCTCTGCTAGGTACCTTCTCTGTCCTATTCATGCTTTTGATTGTTTCCCTCTTCTGACCCGTCTCTTCCATGAATGTTGGCAGTCTTCATGGAACCTGAGGTTCACAGCAAACTTGATGGTGTTAAACTCTCAGTTCTTCCCAGGAACACATCAACCCACCTCAGTCGTCGATGGGAAACTATCTTTGCATGTCTTCTCTCGGGGTGTACCAGCCTCAGTCATGGTCATTTATGAGCCATGACCCTTAGCCTGCCTGTTCACATTGTTAACTAACCTATCACTATTCATTACCATTTTCTTAATTGCTCATCTACACTCTAACACTGACTCTCAGCATCCCCCTTGCTTTCCTCACTGCATTGGCCCACACAGGTTGCTGATTTCCAAGGTGACTCTCCCACTGTTTCTATTTCCAGTATTATCACTTTTCTTACTGGTTTTCACATCATATATTTAATATACTTGTAATTATTTCCCTGTCTCCCTTCTGTCTTAGAGACATAAAGCCATATTATGGCTTGGTGCTAGTTTTTCATTATTCCTTTCATTCTTTCATTCTTATTATATCATTTTCTTTGGCCAATAATGGGAGATATGGGACACCTTTACACATTACTGACATCAGGAGCAGTCTACAGATGGTTGGTGTATTTAGGGTCATTATCATATTGCAGTAGTCTTGGTTAACCAGGAAACCTGGAGAATTTACCAGCCCAGTTACCAAATTTTTCCCTGGATGTCCGATATACTGTACTCATATACATAGGCTTTATCATTGCAGTATATACAATACTCACCACTCATATCTGGGGCCACACTAATAGATTCCATTAGAAACATTATCTCCTAAACACATCCCCTAGATGTAAAACACATGATTGCAGTGTCTTGCAGTTGTGCAAAATTTACATGGTAGGCTGATTTTGTTAAATAATATTTATTAGTTTATTCATCAAAACATGGAAAAATAAACTAAAGGAATAAATTTTGGGCATTTATTAGTGAACTCATGATTCGGAAAGAAATGTACAGCACAATGATTATGCCTCCCATGCTCACATGTCAGATGTACAGTAATCGCATATCCAAACATGCATTATATGAACCTCAACATTTTCCAAATCTCCAAACTGAATAATTAACAAAATAAACAAATAATATATATACGAAAGATAATTTTGCGCGCGTGGCGAAGCTCATGCTGTGGCCAGTAGGTGGCAAAGCAAACAATAACCTTCCACCCCTGTGCCAAAGGCTGGGAAAGTCAGGGAAGCCTTTGTGACCCTCATTGATTACTGTGAGCACCCAAATGCTACACCACCCATCCAAAAGGCCTCACACTCCCTCCGAGAACTTCATGACCTGTTCATCAGAAGTCAGAGCAAACAGGCGTTCAAGCAAACAACAGCTGGCAACTTCTTCAAACAGTTGACAACGTCTTCAAGCCAAGCACTTCAGTATCATCGCCATCATCATTGCATACACTGCCATGCAGCCAAGCATCCACCTCAACAGCACCTCATTCAGCCACAATACCCATGAGTGATGATGACAGTGGGGATGAAATTGAGGAGGCAGGCATGTAAATTGGTGAGTAATGTAATGCACCTATATTTTACAGACAATTTATGCCTAAAATACTATATTTGTCATTATCCGAATTTTTTGCAGTTCAGTATCTGACCCTCTTTTGGCCCAACTAGTTTGGATACACAAGTTATTATTGTACATACTGTTGCGGCCCACGCATTTCTTACCTGACCACTGTCACTCCACCCATCACTCGCCACTCAGCTGTTTTGCAGGCAATAAAATAAATATGTAGGAATTGCAAACTCAAGTATCTTGTCCAACAAAACAAACCATTTCTATCAACTAGACTTTGTCTTTTCTGCCAGTGCAAATGCATTCTATGATGGATTTATACACACGAGTAAATCAGTCTTAGAACGCATTTGCATTGGCAACGAAGATAAAATCTAGGTGATAGATATGAAGGTTTAGTTTGCTAGACACAATAACTGTGCTTGCAATTCCAATTTATTAATTTTATTATATGCAAAACAGTGTAGTGGCAAGCAAGGAGTGGAGTGAGTGGTCAGGTAAGGAAGAAGTGGGTGGGCCATGACTGTATATACAGCTGATGTGTGAGCAAGGGAGTTATGATAATTTTACTGTACATTTCTTTCCAAATCGTCAGTTCAGCAATAAATGCTCAAGATTTGTTCTTTAATTTATTTTTCCATGTTTTTATGAATATAATAATAATATTTAACAAAATGGACTTGGTCAAGGTAAAGATACTGCAACCTCGTGTGGAGTTAGAGTAGGTTCACGAGGTAGAAAACCATACCTATACTACACATTTTTGTCCAAGGAATGATATGGCCTTTTTCAGTGGATTTATTCTCCTTGCTTTTGATGATAAATTCTTTGAGCTTGGTTCCCTGGGACTTGATATTATAAATCGTGGAATTTCCTGTGTCAGAGTTTGTCATCAGTGTCATAATATTGTTCTCCTTTTTCAAGTCTTGTCCACCTTCTGTTTCAAGGTGAGCACAAATCACTGTAAGCTTAGTTTGCACTTAAAGCATCAGAGTGTGTAGAAATCACCGTCTATCATGACATGACAACTCAACAGCAAGAGTGCCTGCCAACTGACAAGCACCTTTAAGCAGACTGGTGATTTGTGGAAGTAGTATGGAGGGTGATCGAATTAAGGAGGGGAGGATAGGGGAAGGGGATTAACTAGGAAACAACCTTGACCAGAAATGCCTGCACTTCACATTGCCCGACTTCTCCCAGTCTCATGTGACACGCGACTACCCTCTGAAGGGGTGGACATTAAAAGTGTCGCACACTGTTATATTTTTATATATCTGCCGTAAATTTTCCCAGTTGCCTGATAATTCCAGTTATCTAAATACCAGATATCTGGGATTGTACTGTACTGTATATGGCATTACATACACAAAAGCAACAGAAGAATTCTTTGAAGAGGATCTGTGTAGATGCTGCATTATGCCACTTGGGTGGAATGGCTAATATGCTGTATATTGTGAGAATACATCTAACAGGTTTAATAGCAGACTTATAGCTAAATATATGAGGAAGGGACCCATAATACTGACAAATGCTTGCTCCCACTTACAGGTAACATGCAAGTTATGTATCCCTAATTTTTTATTTTTTATCTTTATCTTTCCCTGTAGGTCTATTAAATTTTATGTCAGTTAACACCAAACAATTTATTCAACTTTGAACATCATTTACTTTTTATTCTGTCAATCACCAGGCTCTTTTGTGAATCATGGGTGAGATGTACAGACAGAGACAAGTATCTTCCCAAACTTTGGCTGATACATATTGGTAGTGGAAAAGCTGAACCATCTGAAATATGCACAAGTAGAGATAGGGTTTTCATTGTATTTCATCAGTTGTACATTTCTTTAGATGGAATTGGGAAGATAGTTGTTTCTTTGAGTTTACCTGACTGGAAAGGCTAGATGGACCTTATTGTTGTGAGATGGCTATACATTTCCATCCATCCATCCATTGCCAGACGCCATGTATCCCAGACGGGGTGGCCAATGGCTTAGAGTTAATTGTTTTACAGGGAGGGGCACTAATCCTCCACCAACCCCACTTGACACGTATGGATGCCAACAGCATCTGGTGTTCCCAGGCGGTCACCCATCCAAGTACTAACCAGACCCACATTTAAACTTCATATAATTTACTGACTGTACTGTAATATGATGTGATCGTTAGTTTATCCTCTTAAAACCAAATTCAAGAACTATGTAGTTAAAAATTAGTCAGTTCCATTCACAGTTAAATACTGTATTTACAAAAAACTGAATCATAATATTAATTTTTTCTTATGGCAGGAAGCTGAAAGCGTTTATCTGGGATAGTTCGAGGTTAGAGTATGAAGCGGCCCAGGACTGTGAGCTGGTGACTGCAGGAGAGTTGTTTGGTCGGTCAGGGTATGGTATTGGCCTAAAGAAGAACTCTCCCTGGGCTGATCGTGTTACACTCGCCATCTTAGAGTTTCATGAGAGTGGGTACATGGAGGAGTTGGACAATAAGTGGATATTACAAAACCAGGAGGATAATTGCAACACTGATGAAAAAGCACCTGCCACACTAGGTCTCAAGAATATGGCAGGAGTGTTCATTCTCGTAGCAGCAGGCATACTGGGTGGCATAGGTCTCATCATCATTGAAATCATTTACAAGAAGCACCAGATTCGCAAGCAAACACGCCTAGAGATTGCACGCCAGGCAGTCTATAGGTGGAGGGGTGCGGTTGAGGTTAGTCATCTGTGAAATTAAGAAGACATTCACTAGTGATATTTTACTGATTAATAAGATGACACATGATAATGTGTATAATTTATTAATTAAGAATGAGATCATTTACTGATATGTCACTTGTGTTGCAGAAGAGAAAGACCCTGCGAGCCTCCATGACGAACCAGAGAAGGCTGAAGGCAAATGGAGTCAACGAGCCCTCAGTGATCTGTGTCAATGTGGAGGAAGGAGGGGGAGGGGGAGGAGGAGGGGGAGGGGGAGGAGGAGGAGGTGGTGGTGGTGGTGGTGGTGGCGGTGGTGGTGGTGGCAGTGGTGGTGGTGGTGGCAGTGGTGGTGGCGGTGGTGCTGGGGGTGGCAGTGGGGCTGGAGCTGGGGCAGCAGCTGGGGTTGGGGCTGAGGCTGCAGCTGTGGCCCAGGCTGTGATGGTGAGCTCCTCAGAGACTGTCCCTGCTGCCACCTCATCAACAAAATTATCATCCTTTGGCTTGTCACTGATGCGTCCTGTTCCAACGGTACCTGCCCCTCCTTCACCCCCAGGACACCTCCCTGAAGTGCCCCCTGCCCCGCCAGCGCCACGCTGGGGCAACGACATTCGTCAACGGCACATCACTTCGGCTCAGGATGAAGGTCTGCCCCCGCCTCCTCCGCCCCCAGCTGGTGTGGACACAATGCGACTGCAGGCCTCATACAAGAACTTATTTGGCCCCGACCCGCCTGATCTGGTGGCGTGAGCGGCATTGTCAGCGCCTATGGGGCCTCTGTATCAGAGGTAGCCAGGCTGACAGGGGCGGGGGACCCTGATGGGGAGGCCCACTCTCTCCCCTCTGTGTTACGTCCACTGGGCGGCGCCCCGGGCCATGCCTCCCTCGGGCTAAGTGCTGAGGGCCATCAGTGGCTCTCAGACCAGGCCAGGGGGCACTTACTACGCTTCTCACTCGTCAACAACATTGTACATTGTATAAAACCATGAACATTTTTAACATGTTATAAGTGGGTCATGGAGCCTTGACCATCCCGACTTTAATTGTTTATTTTGGTATAACACATTCACCTGCCCAGGGGCAGATAACAAACTGTGACATAGTTGAGTTCCCCACACACAATAGGTCACGAGGGAGTGCACGTGTTTGTGTGGTTGTTTGTATGTATGAATGTTAGATCAGATGACATGAAGACCCTCGATTTGTGGCCCAGTAGTGAGGGACACACCTATTGTCCTCCCATCCTCACCCTCATCAGATTTTGTTTCTTGTTTTTAACTAGGGAGCATGAGTGTGGACCCCCAGATGGTGTGCAGGGTTAGTGCTGGATATGAGGCTGGGACTGGTGCTGTGATGACGGCCAAAGCAAGGCTGGGTGTTGACAGTGGCCATATGAGGGATGTATCATCCTGAGTCACTCCTTGGGCCGGCCTGGGTGAGTGACAGGCCAGCAGGCAGAACACCAACCTTTCTGGACACCTCAAGCCCAAAATTGTGTACTTTAGAAAAAAATCATCAAAATCACAATGTTTGCAGCAACTGAAAACTTTCCTCATTAACAGAAAGATGCTTGGTTTTAAGTGGTGTGTAACAATGCTGTGTAAAATCCTGTTAGCCCAGTACCCTAGCCATCATCCTTCCTCCCTCTTCACCCCCTCCTGCCACACTCCTGGTCCCACCATGCAAACTTTTTCTGTTTGACCTCATATGGCCCTGCTAAATATCTGGAATCTACATTGTTGATGATACGCTTATTATCGTTGTGTGTTGTGAAAACGGACACGAGAACACGCCCACACAGACAGAAGTGGCAGCCTCACCAGGTGGCAACTGAGGAGTGTGGTGTGGCACTCTTGTTCCCGCCACTGTTTGTATGTATACACTTATTTGTAATACCTGAGGCTGATGATTCAAGGATTTTGACTGAAAATACCAATAAGGAAAGGCTCTTTATGGAAACAAAAGATAACACTGATTATGCTTATAAACTTAGTTGATAATGTTTAGAAACAAGTTAGCAGAATAAATTGTTAAAGAAATTAATAGTCACTATGATTTCCATCACATGCTCATTACTAAATAAGATAGGCCAAGTGGGTGAGGAACCAGTGGCATGTGAGCAGCGTGAGGATTAACAACCACACTGCTGCCCACTAGTGAGTGATGCAATAAGGAATGAGAAACAGCCTTATGACACCACTACTAAAGGGTGAGAATAACCTATTACTGTGGCATAGTACAGTGTTTAGTATGTGAGACTTTGGATGTATGAATGTGTGTGTGTTTGATACCAAGGACCCAGAATGGAGCTAAAAATAAAAATAATAGTAATAATTATATGTAATATGAGTTGTGGCTTCATAAATTTTGTTATATGCTCATTTTTGCTTGGAATGTTCTTCCATATGAGTGGCAGTTTTACATATAGCACAAAAAGAAATGACTTCAGTCCATAAATAGTGATAAGTTAATAAATTTTAATCACACTCCGAAATCTACCAGTCCATTTTTTCTTAGGTGATGATGTAAAAAAGCCAAGTTAGTGTTATTTTTATTCATTTCAGCATGTTTTCATTTTAAACATTTTCGTTTTAAACATTCTACATGAACTATAATCTCGATGCACCAAAACCTCTTACAGTATATATATAATAATTTATATACATGTACAAAATACTGGATAATGCTGGATTATTACAAATACAGTAATTCACTTCACCTGTGTAAGTAAAAACTAGAGTACAGTACTTTAATTGCATACATTAATTCCATATGGTACATAACAGCAAAGTACACATAAAGCTTGGGTACTTCGCTTCTGACTACCATAATATGTTGTCCTTTTCTGTCCCCCTTTCTCTATGATATGGTGTACAGCATTTAAACTTTGTTAAAAGAAATATGTCATGCTGTACGAAGAGTGCTTGTTTTGCAAGTGAAACAGTAAGTTACCACATCTTTAAGAAAGTACTGTTTGGTATGATTGTATTTAAAATTATTTTATATGACACTTACCAGTCATGTATATAGCCACTGTACTTTACTGAGCTAAGAAATAATATACAGCAATGGGAAGGCAGAATAAAAGAAACTGTTTTAGCATATGTAACAAGTGTGATCAGGTATCATTACAGTTGCCCAGAAAAGATTATTCCCCTGTTGTTTTGAAACCCCAACTAATAAACTTCACTGAAGTATAAGGTTAGTACTGAACACGTAACTAAAAAATCTGAGGTAAAACTGTTTGGAAAAGAAATGTGTTTTTCTTCCATATATAATACTGTATAGCTAATAATGTCCCCTAAAATGGCTCATGTAAGACTTGCAGCAGTATATCACTTTCATTTCAGTCAGATGCATACTAAAAAATTAAAAAATTCAGTGAATGCAAATTGCACACTTCTTATATGGAAATGACATGTGTATTATGGTACAGGGTATATGGATGGAGGTTGGAGGATGGGCAATTGTGGTGTTCCTGACCCCTGTTAGGTAATATGTAACTGACTGTCTGTAGTCATCTTGAAAGCCGTTGTCGAGATAGCACTTTCATACAGTGGCTGGAACCGTGAGTGTGGGCGTGGTATCTCAGGACATCATGGCATGAGATCATAAAAAAAGGTTTGTCATTGTGGTAAATATGTCACCCACTAATTTTCCTTGTCATTACCAACCAGTATAAATAAGTTGCATGGATACCTTTCACAGCAGTGTCATTCTGCAAAGATGTCTTTCTTCAAATGCTGTGTAAAAAGTGCATGACAGGAAATGGAAAATTACATCTTAAGGATATCAGCAGTAGATTGGTGTCTACCATTCACCTTGGTAGGTACCGGTAGTACTAAGATTGAAGTGTGTCTACAAGCTTGGTAACTAGCCACACGGACTAAGACAGGAAAACTCATCCACAAGTTAATAGGGTCAGAGCTCAAGCTGAGGTTACAAATCAAGACTTTTTTTCTCACAACAATTTCCAGCAACTTCTAGGAAATGATTATTAGGTTTTGGCATCTGGTTAGCTTCCAGTCCAGAAAAAACATCAACGAACTTCAGTTAAGAGGAGTGGCATTCCGTTTTATTTGATCTGAGCTGATGCTGGTAGTATGAATTCGAGATGGCATTTGCAGTATTAACAAACCCAAACAGAATACAGTATCACAGAAAAGACTTCAGGGTAGTATGTCTCACATTATCTCTCTCCTTCCCTTACATTTCAAAGCAAAGTTGTAATTCAGTTTCATTATTCCAAGGCTTAGCATTACAAAACATGACACAACACAAGATCATTTAATTATAAAACTTCACATAGTGAAGTGTGAGGGGACATGGGTCTAGGATATAATATTTAAATGAAAAAGGATGAAAAAACCTTCAGTTTTATGCTTTTGCAAATTGTTTCTCCTGCCTTTCTAAGTAAACCTGCCTTACAGTTTACATCTTATGATTATCCAAACTAAAAGATAACCAAGAGAATCCAAGCATTAGTAAGAGACAACTCAGATAAGAGGATAGAGCAGCCAGGTATCTCTATTTGAATCAAGCCTAGACAGATATTCATATGAGAGAAAATGTTGTTCACTTCCACAGCTTGGCCCACTTTCACATATTCTGGAAAGGAAGGGAAGGGAAAGGATATTATTACTCTGTTATTACCAGTTATGTAACTCTACTGTTTAATGAAAGGGAGACATAAAATGACTTAGTCTGTGCCTAAATTTGCTCTGCCAGAAATCAAAGCTGTTAACTGTATAGCTAATCATGTGTCATGTCTAACCTTTCCATTTAATTTTCAGTAAATTTTCACACTAACCTTCCTAAGGTCTATAGGCTATACTAGAGGTGCAGTTTGCCAGTAAAATGGTTTATTTAATTTGCACAGATATTACCTGTGCAGGGAAAATTTAAATGGGTATAAGAGTACTGTCATCACATTTAAACCATGTATGTTTGCATACAGTAGGGTGGGTTAATGAGATAATACAAAGTAGTTAATATTGTTGTTAATAACATCACATGCATTAATGCTCTGTCACTGTTCTTATACCACCCAGTGAAGTCAGGAAATCAGTAAATCAAACCTTACTGTAGTTCTGTTTAATCTGTAATCTTTCATTAACAAACAGATCACCTTTTTATAAAACAGTACTGTTATTTGTATTCACCTAATCTATTCAGAGTTACCAAAAGCTGATTGACCTTAAAAATCTCACTTCATAAGTGCTAGATATCTGTAAACAGGCAAAATTATAATATTAAGCTTTATCTGTTCAAAGGGTGGCTTGGATCCTATTTATAATTGTCACAAAATTCTAATAATTGTATTTTTTGATAATGAAAAAGAGGAAAGTATCAGTTAGCTACCTGCTAGGTTAGACTCAAACAATGAAGTATGTAAGTAAGTGTTGCTACTTTACTTTCTTATTTTCAAACTTACATACGTGAGACATTATGAACACAAACCCCAAATTCCATTTTTACATCCTGCTGGAAATTTTGCAAGATTAAATATCAACCGTATAAAGGAGACCCTGGGTTTCCATGAGCTTAAGACCAGTGAGAACTGCTTTTGCATACATACGATTTCAGCAATCATGAAAAAAAGTATTTGCAGCCATGAAGCTTTTCCATTCAAAATTTTATCAAACAGAGCTGTGTGATTGCCATAACACTGTACCTTTCCACCTTCACAGGCAATTGCTTCCACTGGTGGCCCACTGACCTGCACTGTGTCCTTATTTCCCATGACCCTTCATCTTCCAGCATGGCATACCCACACCTAGCCTGCTCAGTGACTCAGCATATAAGAGAATCTTTGACTGTAAAGTGCTGTTTTTGTGGAAAGCAAGTGAAGCATGAGTGTAAAGAAGTATCAGATGCTTGAAGTGGCTCTTGCTTGGCTTGGTAATTTGTTAGATTCCAAGACTTTTTAGAAACCTGTATAAATTAGTTCTACAGTCTTGTGAGTGTATGGAGTAAAGGTTATCATGATAAATGTACAGATGTACAGTTCTTTGCTGCACTGTGGCACTGAAGGGAAATATGCCTGAGGATTGGACAAGTGCTTCAGGTGATATTGGCACTAAAATAGGTGAAGAACATGCTCAGTCAAGAAGTGGACATACTGGATAAAGCTGACAATGTTATGAATTGTACCATGCCGGGAAGAGTACTGTACAGTGTGATTTAAAGTATCTAATAAGGACTGCAATAAGTTCAGCCTGATAAGGATTAAAAGATAGATTGCAAAGTCAGTAGCAGTGTCACTTAAACTTGGAGACAATCCACTATTTGCAAAGATTAAGGACTGCTGGCATGCCGTACTGAATACAAAACATAATAACACACCCATTAGCAAAGATTCATGGCTGTATACTGAAGTGGCAAAGGAGGATAGAGGATAATGTTATCTGGTTACCATCTTCCTTGGCAAGTAAACCATTTGCTTTTGCATTCCTTTAAAGTGAACAGCATGAAAATATTGGTATAATATCTTCACTGTAAGAAATCTTTCCTAATCTGAATTTTAAAATGTACAAGTTAAAAAAAAAAGTTATCTTAAAGAAGTGGATAGTAGAGATAATTTCTAATCTCTTCACTCAGAGAGGTCTCACTTAAGTCTAGTAAAATTATCTGGAGGAAGCTAGAATGAAAAAAAATGACATGATACTGGACTGGTTAAGGCTGAGCCAGCCTGTGCAGACAAGAATGTTTTGCAGGGGTACACAGCCAAGTTAACGGTCATGAATATAGTGATCATAACATCAGATAGGTCTTTACTGCAGATGAGATACACTTCTATTTAAAAAGTAATCTACTAACCATAAATCAGCAAGGTTCACAAGTTGCACCTCTGAGGACACAGTGACTCATATTCTGAATGCATACAACATGTGATTATGAATATAAACCCTTGAATTTCTACAACAGTGCAAATCCTCTCTGTCTGCTTTTTCACCGAAAAATCTTAAGGCATTGTAACAGACATTATCAAGCTGTTTGAGAAACAATTTTGCAAATGAAGCAGAGTTGTACTGAGAGGGAGATAATTTAGTATTCAGATTATTATTATTATTGTGACAGTGCACCTTCTCACTTTTGTATCATTCATATCATGTGTAAAGGCTCTAACATGCTTCCATGCATTGGCCTTGGTCACCGAATGGCGGCTTCCCATGCTGTTTAATCTCTGGCAACCTCGAGATGACACTCTATAACCTAGTCCCAGGTCTTTGTCGATCAGCCTCTTGCAACCCTAATCCTGATGTTCACACCTCTCACCCTTTGCACCCAACTGTCATCCTCGATCCTCTCCACATACCAAGCCATCTCAATCTGCCCCTCCTCACCACAGCACCAATACACTCCAGTCCCATTCTTCCTCTCAATTCTTCAATTCTACACCTAGACCCCCCCCCAGGTCTTGCATTCAAGGATGCACTACATATCCATCTAATCATTATCATTTCTGTACGCTTAATGGGTTAGGGTACTCCGCTCTGACCAAAGGGTCGGAGGATCGAATCCACCCAAGGGTCATTGGTAGACATCAGGAAGGGCATCCGGTCATAAAATGCTACACCCTCCAATCCAAAGTCCTCTACCCAGGGGCAATGCCTTAGTCCTTCAGGGGTACCTGGCGTAAAACTTTTTTTTTTTTTTTACATTTGAGCTTACAAAAATCCTCTTCCTTTACTGTCCAGGTCCCACTGCCATACAGCATTACACTCCTAACACATGCTACATACAAAGATCCCTTAGCATGGAGAGAGAGCCCTCTCAGTGCCAGGAGAGGCAACAGCTTCCTGAACTTCCTCCAGCCAGACCTCCAGCATATAAGATGTCCCCCAAATAACAAAACTCAAGAGACTCACCAGCAAGATCAATCCTTTCACACCTAACAAAATATGCTCTCCCCGACTCACCACACACGTGAAATCAGCTTAATCATGTAGTCAGCCTTTAATACCATTATAACTTTTATGCACCCACATATCACAAATACCGCACAAGATGGAATAACTTCCCACATCCTTGTGGCAACCTGCACATGGCCACTCTCCTGCTACTCTAACAGTACCACCACCAGCCCTAAATATCATCACTTTATCCACATTCCGTCTCTCCACTTCCTAAATCTTTCCTCTACCTACTCTTTCATTCTCTGCAATCAACACCAAGTCATCACAATACAATATCTTCCATGGGAGTCCTCTCTTGATGTCATGTGAAAGAGCTTCAAGCACCATGACAAACAATAAGGGGCTCAAGACTGATCCCCAGATGCACGCCAGCATTCACTGAAAACTCATCACTCAAATCTCCATTCACTGTCACCTGGATGCAAGCACCCACATACATAGCCATAACCACTCTAACCAGCTACTCCTTGATCCCAAGCTTTCTCATTGCTCACTTCATCTCCCTTGCAGCTCTGTGAAAAGCCTTCTCCAAATCAACAAAAACAAGTACAGAACCCTTTTCTTTCCTATGTACAGTATTTCATGAATCTGGCAGACAATGAATATGGCATCAGTGGTCCCTTTGTCTGGCATAAACCCAAACTGGATCTCATCAATATTCATTCTTTCTATAATCATACTCTCTAGGACTCCCTCCATTACCTTCATTATCTGGTCCAAAAGTTTGATCTATCTATCTATCTATAGCCGGACGCCATGATCCCGTAAGGGGTGGCCATTTGTCTGTGAGTTAGTTGTTTTATGGGAAGGGGCACTAACCCTCTGCCAACCCACTTGCTGACATGTTCGGAACATGTATGGATTGGTTATATAGTTACCACCCAATGCTGTAATGGTTTCCTGGCTTATAGGAAACTATTAGGCTTGTAAAGTTACCTGAAAAGGTGATGTGAAGTTACCTGAAAAGGAAAGAAGAGTAATAAAAAGTAACAGGAAAGATGGGAGAAATAGGAAGAGAGCAGGCAGACACAGAAAAAAAGTGATAAAAATGAAGGCAGAAGTAGGCAGCACTGCATCAAGTGAGTGGTTGATGGTTGCTACAACCTGTCTCTATAATTTCCTCTTTCCTGAGCATCACCCTTCCTCTTGTACACATTTACAGTCACGCTCATCAGCCAGTCATCTGGGACAACTGACTTATATATAACTATGTTCATCAAATCAGCAACTAACCCCACTCTTATATCTCCTGAGGTCTTCATCATTTTCAACAGTCAACCCAGATGTACCTGCTGCCTTCCTCAGTTGCATCCTGTCTATTCCCCTGCTAACAGTAGCAGCATCATTCAAAGGCCAAGAGCCAAACATTGGATCTTTTGACAAACCTTCCCTGTTCCAGTCAAACTCATTCAGCAACCAGTTATAATGCTTTCTCCAAGCATCTTTAATATCCTCACTGTCCATTACAACCTTTCCCTCATCATACTTCACTCAGTGCACCCCTAGGATATCCTTATTTTCCTTCCTCATCTGATTTGCCACCTTAAATACCATATTCTTCCTTTCAGTGACTGTGGCAGTGGCCTTGGAGCACCCTGCAAGGACAGGTGTCCCTGCAGCAGACCTGGCAGGGTGCCTCAAGGCCACTGCTCACTGCTGGTGGGCTGTGGGTCCCAGGTCCCATGCCTGGACTTGGAACTGTGTGAGGGGGCAGGGCCTGTGGTCTGTCTTTCCCTTTATTTAATTTTACCGACCTCAAAAAATGAGAAAAAGCGGAAGCCTGACGATACTAAATCACCCGAGAGAATCAGAGTGGCATCTAGGAATGTGGGTAGTTTGGAGGGTAGAACGGGGGAAGTGGTCGAGGCAATGAGTAGGAGGTGGGTGGATGTTGGTATGTACAGGAGGTTAGATATAGGGGAGGATCAGCCAGAATTATTGCTGGGAGATTAAGACATTTTGGCAGGGAAGGGCAAATGGACATGGTGGTGTGGGTGTGCTGGTTAAGAAAAAATGGCTGGAATATATCATTAATGTAATGAGAGTGAGTGAAAGAAATATAGTAGTGAAAATTATGTTAGGCTGGCACACATTTTCATTTATAGTGGCATATGCTCCACAGCTGGCTTGCATGGTGTAGAAAAAAGATATATTCTGGGATGACTTATTATATGTGGTAAGTGGCAAGGGGGATGATGAGATTGTAGTTTTGGGAGTGGGCTTAAATGGCCATGTAGGTGAAACAGCACCAGGATATGAAGGGTTATATGGGGGATTCACATATGGTACGAGAAATGAGGAAGAGGAAAGGATACTCAAGTTTGTGGAGGCAATGAACATGATTATGTGCAACAGATATTTTAGGAAAAGAAAGAGTTGGTTGATTACATATGAGTCTAGGGAAAATAGTAGCCAAATAGACTATCTCCTGGTCAGGAGGGCTGATAGGAGGTTGGTGAGGGATGTTAAAGTTATAGGGAGCGAGGAGTGAGTACTGCAACTTAAATTATGGTGCTTAAGGAATGGGTGATGGAGAAGAGGACCTATGCATGTACAGTAGGAGGAGAATATGGACGGTGAAAAAACAAGCAGTAAGGGATGCCTTCTATAGCGAGATGAGTAGAGTGGTGGCTGAACAGGGAGCTGTTGACAGAAGTGTTAATGAACAGTACAGAGCTCCCAAGAACAGTCTCATGAGGACAAGGCCCCCCCCCAAAAAAAAACATAAAGTAACATGGTGGTGGGATGAAGGTGTAGAAGCTGCAGTAAAGACTGCAAATCCCCAGCCGCCTATCCCCAGAACTGCAATAAGGGTCCAATTTTTGAACTTCCACCAAGGTCAAACTTTTTCCTTAGGCTTCAAGAGCTTGAATTTACATACCTGAAAACGTATATTTCACTGTCATATGACTAATGGTTACCCCAATATTGACCGTCAAAGAACATCAAATATAACACATGTTACCCCTCACGTATAAAGAGAAAAAAATTGTGCCAAAGTAAATTTTGGTCATACAGATTTGAAGAGCTTGATTTCACACAGCAGAAAATGTACATTTTACTCTCACATGTTTAATGGTTTCTGCACAATCGACCGTCAAAAAAAAAAAAAAAAAGTTACTCCTCGCTATGTGCAAGAATGGGACACCCCTGAGAAATAAGGGGGAATAGGGAGGTGGAGGGAGTGTGGGGAGACATCAGGCGGGGGGTGGGAAAGAGATAGAATATGTCTCACACACACCCAATACGGTCTAGAGGGGGTATGGGGGGTAGTTTGGGTGGGAGTGGACACAGGGCAGCACAATGTAGAGACTCAAACAGTGTGCTCATCTCTGGACCAAAATAAGTTCGGTTTTGCACAGGTCATCTATGATTGGTGACCTTGACCCGTGACGTCACTTGGATGGCTGTCTCGCCCAAAGGAGCAGGACAACAGTGTGTTTTTACCAGCCATTCGTGACGCATAGCCTGCTTTATTTTATACGTTTCATCAAGTTAAAATACTTTTCACGATGTGCAGTGTGTTTGGGTGTTCAGGGAAGACATCTGATGGCAAGTTTCTGAGACGCTTTCGCATGCCAAATGATAAAATCAACAGGCAAAAGTGGATACATTTGTGTGGACGGAAGGACAAGGTTTCTCCCACTGGCCGTGTCTGTGAAAGGCATTTCAGTTCGCAACAGAATGCAAGAGATCTGCAAAGCAAGTTGCTGGGGACACCACCACCAATCAGAAGACTGCTAAAGTCAGGAGTAGTCCCTGATCAAAATCTGCCTAATAAACAACAAGGTATGCAGTGAGTAAATAGTTTTATGGTGAAAAATAACTGACTACAGTAAGATTAATAATTATTAGGGGATTTATGTTCAAGCATGAGCATCAAATGTTCATGCAAGATGCTTAAAGGATTTTCTTGTCCCTAATGCAATGCATTATCACGGAGAACCCAAGGGGTGTGTGTAACAGGCTAAATAAATGAATGTGGACCCAGCCATGTCTAACGTACCTCTAGGGCATTATTAGTGCACCATAACTATATTTTCATTTAACATACAATTATTTATACTGTAATGCTAGATGAAATTAGGCTCAACTTCTCGTTCCTATTTCACCCAACGTGGAGCGGGGTCCTCTTTCGAGACCGGAGCTAGTACAATAAAGAGAGGCAGGACACAAAAACTCTCGGCAACAATCTTTACACGTATATTACCACAGTCAGACACAAGACAAATCAGCAGATATTACAACACAATATAGAGCAATATAAAACCTTATCTAGGATATGTGTATCTCGCAGGATACTTGCTTTTCTGATACTAATGACAACACAACAATCCTAGTGTATCAGGAGTGCAGTAAATATAGGTGCGCGCGGGGCGCGGGGGGGGGGGTTAGTTGTGACTCACTAGGAGGAGATAGGGGAGGTGCGGGGAGTGACTTAGAACGGCTAGGAGAAAGTTATGATAATACTGGAAGGCGGCAGATATTAGCTGTGAAGTTTATATGGTTTCCACTAGCCAAGATACTTTGGTAAATAGCTCTGGTCCTTGATTTACACTTACTTGAGATTTAGGAGCGAGAGCGAGTAGTAAATAAGATTTTATGGGTAGCGTGGGGAAGGAGAGAATACTGTTAATATTTCCTCTCACGATATTCCTTCACCGTAATGGGAGTATGACTTTATAGGCACAGGCTATTAATTATATAACAGAGATGTCCTCACGGGTATAGTCCATAGATCTCGTTTCACAGCGTGGGGAAAGATAGAATACTATTAATACTTCTTTTCACATTATTCCTTCACAGCTAGTCAATAGATCTCGTTTCACAGCGTGGGGAAAGATAGAATACTATTAACACTTCTTTTCACAATATTCCTTCACAGCAATGGGGGTATGTCTTTAAAGGCATAGGCTTATTAATTATATAACAGGGATGGCACTCGCACGTATAGTCATTCAGATCTTAGTCCACGTTCTCGCCCTTTAACTTCTCACTGTGATCTGATTTACCCCGATATGCACTACATGAATTCAATGCACAATACTTACTCTAGGGGAGAGTCACACTTAACCTAAATCACTCATGTTACATTATCACTCGTATTCATCAGGGAGATGGACAGGAACATGACATCGGTGATCCGGCTGAGCTAGAGGCACCGTCAATGCGGGGCGTGCCGAGAGGGCACGGGGCGGCTCGCAAGGGCGTCCTCTCGTGTCCTGGGCTCCCTGTGGCTCCCGGACTTGGCTCCGGCGTGTGGCCCTCGGGACTGGGGCCGAATAGCTCCAGGAACCTCTGTGACAGGTCCCGGCGTCGTGGGGGCGTGGAGAGGTCTCGCCCGGGTGTTCTGGGGAGAACCGAGAGAGACGGTGGGCTGCGGTCTCCAACGTCTAGGGGCGCCGTCAGGGGAGGACTGCGGCAGCGACTTTCACTGGGGTCCGTCAGGTGCGTCTGCTCTAGAGCCAGGCGTAGAGAACAGAGACCAGGGGAGGCTGGGAGGCCTGTCCGGGATACTCTGGGACAGAGAGCCTGGGCTTCAGTCTCCGGCCGTGGGGACGTCCCTCTCCTTTGCACGCCCTCGGAGCGACCATAGATCGTCTCACGAGGCTGGGAGCGACCATAGATCGTCTCTACCTGGACACTGTGGGAGCGACCATTGATCGTCTCTACCTGAGCACTGTGGGAGTGACCATTGATCATCTCTACCTGGACACTGTGGGAGCTACCATTGATCGTCTCTACCTGAGCACTGTGGGAGCGACCACTGATCGTCTCTACCTGGACACTGTGGGAGCGACCATTGATTGTCTCTACCTGAGCACTGTGGGAGCGACCATTGATCGTCTCTACCTGAGCACTGTGGGAGCGACCATTGATCGTCTCTACCTGAACACTTTGGGAGCGACCATTGATCGTCTCTACCGGAACACTTTGGGAGCGACCATTGATCGTCTCTACCTGAACACTGTGGGAGCGACCATTGATCGTCTCTACTTGAGCACTGTGGGAGCGACCATGGATCGTCTCTACCGAAACACTTTGGGAGCGACCATAGATCGTCTTTACCAGAGGGGCGCCGTCTGGAGTTTGAGTTCTAACTCCACCCCTAGCTAGCTCAGCAATTCCGCCATGCGAAGGTAGTGTCCTTCTCCTACGGTGGCGGCGGCGTGGTGGCTGGTGGCGGCTACCCCGTGGGGTCCGTGTGGGGGTGTCGGCATGTTTGCGGGCAAACTTTGTTGTTCTTGGTTTGCCCTGTCGTCGGGGATACTATGGTATTCTTCGGGGGCACTGTTCAAGCCACGCATTTTACCACCGTCCCCCTGTAAAAAGTCACGTCCCCGTGGCTGGAGGTGGAACGCTAGTGTGTTGGGGGTGGTGTAGACGGGCTGGAGGTGTCGCAGTGTAGTCTGCCAGGCGACAGTGTAGGAGTTCTCCTCTTGTGTTGGGTCATAGGTGAGGAAGAGTGTGGAGGTGGCGGTGGTAGACTGGAGGAGGTTTAGCAGGTGGTGTGGCCCGCGGAGTTGGTGGTTCCTGCTAAGGGTAGGTGCCCATATGGCCCGCTTCACTCTCATGTTGCTTGGTGTGGCTGTCGGTGTGGTTGGGGGCTGAATGCTGGATACTGCAGGTAAGGGCCGGGTTTTATGTCGTGGTAATGCGGTGTTGAGTCTCTGGGGAGTACAGGTAGAGGGGATTTGGGCCTGATGTAGCTTGACAGTGTGTGTGTATCGGGTGGGTGGGCATGAGAGTCGGCCGGAGGGGATGGTGGTGGTGGTTCTGAGGGTGGGTGTGGGTGGGGAAGTAGGCATGCAGGGTGGGCGGGGTTGGTTAGCACAGGCCGTCGCGTGCATTGGGGGCGCGGGAGAAGGTGAGAACGTCGGAGTGGGCGTGCGTAGGTGTGGAGGGGAGAGGGCGGTGGTAGTGGGTTGTCCTGCGGGGGTGGCGGGGTGGCCGGGGCACGTGGGCTTGGGTGGAAAGGGTGAGGCGGCGGAGGGAAGGGGTGAGGGTGAGCGAGGCGTGGCGGGTGAGATGTCAGATGGGGTGCAGGGGGTGGTGGAGGCGGTGGAGGCTGAGGTGGTAGGGGAGGTGGAGGGGGATGGCGATGAGGAAACATAGCACTCGTATGTGGAAGTGACAGGCAGTGCGGGAGCAGGGGGGGGTTGGGGGTGTGAGGTCGGTAGTGGTGGTGAGGTGGCAGGAGAGTTGGCTTGGAGGGTAGGTGGCGAGGAGGGAGTGCGATCTTGTGGTGCCATCCCGATGTTTGGTGGTGGAGTGGTCTGGGCGGTAGCAGGGCTCTGTGCTAGTGGTGTGGGGTGGGCGGTGGGTACGAAGCTAGGGGATGGTGCGGGTGTGGGGGCGATGGCGGACGGTGTGCGGTGCTGAAACCGTGGTGACCTGGCAGGGGCTGTGGAGTGGGATGCGGCAGGTGGTGTGTGCCGTCGGAGCCGAGGAAAGGTGGGGTGAAGTGTAGGGGGAGAGAGAGACGGTGGTGGTGGGGAGATGCGGCCTCGCGGGGTTGTTTGAATGCTCGGGGATGAGGAGGAGGGTGTGATAGGGAAGGTGAATGAGTTAACCGTGTGGGCGGGGAAAGCGAACGGTGGTGAAGTGATGGTGGTGGGTGGCACGGGGTGGGAGGTGGAAGGCAGTAAACGGGGGGTGGTGGTTTTAGGAAGTAGGTTAAGGGAAGATGTGGAGAGGGTCCTAGGAGGCCTGTGAAGAGGGAGGCCGGTTTTGTGTTGCGGGAGTATAGTGGTGTGTGGGGTGGGAAGGTTAGAACTAGGGGCAGGAATAGGGGAAGGTAGAACAGAAGAGATAGTGAGAGGGGAGGAAAAGGAAAGATAATGTTCTCCTCTGTCGTAGACTGGGGGAGAGGTGAGGTGGCCCCCGCCATTACGGTGGGATGCGGGGGCAGTGGGGGGGCGCTTTTTGTTTTTCCCTTTTTGTATTTTCTTCCCCTGAGGCTTAGGGGAATTTGCGTATGGTGGGGAGGTTTGTAATCGCCCTCGTGTCATTTGGCTGCACTGGGCAGCTTCTAGCTGCTCATGGATGTCGTGGATCGGACATCCGTGGTAGCACGGAGAAAATTCCCACGGGTTGATGGTGATGAGGTCAACGGGGAATTGATTTATTTCGCCGATGCGTTGAGGGGTGGCATGGACGGCTAAAAGGCGCCTCATTAAACTGATATCTCTATCCATGTCTCCTGTTGGATCATGGATAGTGAAGTGTTGTCTTACAACACTTGGGAGTACTCTGAGCAGAGTATTAAATGTATGCTGATCCCGGATTTCATCATCTGCCTCCGGGTAGGCAGCAGTAACCAGGCGTCTTGCCTGTATCAGGGTATTATCTAAATCCCCGTCGAATGAAAAGCTATCCAATTTGGATAGAGCCACTACTTTCCCCAATGATGGGGTAATGGCTTGTACAGTGAACTTTTTAAAGTTCTGCCAGGTAAGTTCTGGGACGATTTTCGGCACTATGATCGCCGCCTTTTTACCCAACAGTGGTAGTGTGACTGCAATTTTTTGTTGGTCATTTTCAAAGCCAATATCCAGTAAGGGTTTAATTATTGCCAGATATGTGTGTATATCATACTGGTCAGGGTCAAACTTGGGTAACTGAACGTGCGGTTTAGTTGCCATTTTGCCAAATATTTCCTGATTACCTCTCTTCTACGCCCGGGTCTAGAACCACCGCTGGCCACCAGTGTAATGCTAGGTGAAATTGGGCTCAACTTCTCGTTCCTATTTCACCCAACGTGGAGCGGGGTCCTCTTTCGAGACCGGAGCTAGTGCAATAAAGAGAGGCAGGACACAAAAACTCTCGGCAACAACCTTCACACGTATATTACCACAGTCAGACACAAGACAAATCAGCAGATATTACAACATGATATAGAGCAATATAAAACCTTATCTAGGATATGTGTATCTCGCAGAATACTTGCTTTTCTGATACTAATGACAACACAACAATCCTAGTGTATCAGGAGTGCAGTAAATATAGGTGCGCGCAGGGCGCGGGGGGGGGGGGGTAGTTGTGACTCACTAGGAGGAGATAGGGGAGGTGCGGGGAGTGACTTAGAACGGCTAGGAGAAAGTTATGATAATACTGGAAGGCGGCAGGTAATAGCCGTGAAGTTTATATGGTTTCCACTAGCCAAGATACTTTGGTAAATAGCTCTGGTCCTTGATTTACACTTACTTGAGATTTAGGAGCGAGAGCGAGTAGTAAATAAGATTTTATGGGTAGCGTGGGGAAGGAGAGAATACTGTTAATATTTCCTCTCACGATATTCCTTCACCGTAATGGGAGTATGACTTTATAGGCACAGGCTATTAATTATATAACAGAGATGTCCTCACGGGTATAGTCCATAGATCTCGTTTCACAGCGTGGGGAAAGATAGAATACTATTAATACTTCTTTTCACATTATTCCTTCACAGCTAGTCAATAGATCTCGTTTCACAGCGTGGGGAAAGATAGAATACTATTAACACTTCTTTTCACAATATTCCTTCACAGCAATGGGGGTATGTCTTTAAAGGCATAGGCTTATTAATTATATAACGGATGGCACTCGCACGTATAGTCATTCAGATCTTAGTCCACGTTCTCGCCCTTTAACTTCTCACTGTGATCTGATTTACCCCGATATGCACTACATGAATTCAATGCACAATACTTACTCTAGGGGAGAGTCACACTTAACCTAAATCACTCATGTTACATTATCACTCGTATTCATCAGGGAGATGGACAGGAACATGACATCGGTGATCCGGCTGAGCTAGAGGCACCGTCAATGCGGGGCGTGCCGAGAGGGCACGGGGCGGCTCGCAAGGGCGTCCTCTCGTGTCCTGGGCTCCCTGTGGCTCCCGGACTTGGCTCCGGCGTGTGGCCCTCGGGACTGGGGCCGAATAGCTCCAGGAACCTCTGTGACAGGTCCCGGCGTCGTGGGGGCGTGGAGAGGTCTCGCCCGGGTGTTCTGGGGAGAACCGAGAGAGACGGTGGGCTGCGGTCTCCAACGTCTAGGGGCGCCGTCAGGGGAGGACTGCGGCAGCGACTTTCACTGGGGTCCGTCAGGTGCGTCTGCTCTAGAGCCAGGCGTAGAGAACAGAGACCAGGGGAGGCTGGGAGGCCTGTCCGGGATACTCTGGGACAGAGAGCCTGGACTTCAGTCTCCGGCCGTGGGGACGTCCCTCTCCTTTGCACGCCCTCGGAGCGACCATAGATCGTCTCACGAGGCTGGGAGCGACCATAGATCGTCTCTACCTGGACACTGTGGGAGCGACCATTGATCGTCTCTACCTGAGCACTGTGGGAGCGACCATTGATCGTCTCTACCTGGACACTGTGGGAGCGACCATTGATCGTCTCTACCTGAGCACTGTGGGAGCGACCATTGATCGTCTCTACCTGGACACTGTGGGAGCGACTGTAATGCTGGGTTGAATTAGGTTCGACTTCTCGTCCCTATTTCACCCAACGTGGAGCGAGGTCCTCTTTCGAGACCGGAGCTAGTGCAATAAAGAGAGGTAGGACATAAAAACCTTCGGCAACACCATACACGTATATTACCACAGTCAGACACAGGACACTTCAGCAGATATTACAACACAATATAGAGCAATACAAAAACCTTATCTAAAATATTGTGTATCTCGCAGGATACTAGCTTTCTAGATACTAATGACAATACAACAAATCTTAGTACTAGGAGTGCAGTAAATACAGGTGCGCGCGGAGCGCGTGAGGGGGGGGGGTTGTGATCCACCAGGAGGAGGTAGGGGAGACACGGAGAGTGACTTAAAACGGCGAGGAGGTAGTTATGGTAATACTGAAGGATGCCCGATGTTAGCAAGGGAGTTTAGGTGTTTTCTGTTGGTGAAGATTCTTTGACAAATAACTCTGATTCTTACTTTGGCTTTAAGAGCAGGAGCGAGGAGTGGAGAGAGTTTTAGGAATAGCGTGCGGAGGAGGGGAATATCGTTAATACTCTCCTTCCTTGATATTTTGGTGGAAATATGGTTTCTGTAGGCACAACTTATTCGTTACACATCTCCTCGGTATGATATGTAGACTCTCGCTTCACAACGCGTAACAAAGTCGGAATATTCGTAAATATTATTTCACCATATTACTTAGAGACTAGCCAATAGAACTCCAGTAATATTTTAGTCTTTCTTGGGGTTCTAGGGATATGTCTTTAGAAAGATTCGGGGTGGCACTCGCACGTATTTTCACTTTAGGTCTCAACCCACATTCTCGTCCTTCAACTGGATATTGTGTTCTGATTTACCCCAATGGAGATTACATAAAGTCACTGCACAATACTTATTCTAAGAGACAGGGAGTCACACTTAACCTACTTCACGATTGTTACAGGGTCACTCGTATTTCCTCATGGAGAGAAACAAGGACACGTCATCGGCGATCCGGTCGGACTGAGGGCGTCGTCCGGGCGGGGCGAGCCGAGAGGGCACGGGGCGGCTCGCGAGGGCGTCCTCTCGCGTCCGGGGGTTTCCGGACTGGGCTCCGGCGTAAGGCCCGTAGGACTGGGGCCGAAGAGGTCTAGGAACCTCTGGGTCAGGTCCCGGCGTCGCGGGGGCGTGGTGAGGTCTTGCCCGGGTGTCCTAGGGCGGGCCGGAAGAGGCGACAGACTGCGGTCTCCCACGACCAGGGGCGCCGTCAGGGGAGGACTGCGGCAGCGGCTGTCACGGGGGCCCGACAGGTGTGTCTGTTCGAGGGCCACGCGCAGGGAACAGAGGCCGGGGGAAACAGGGAGGTCTCTCCGAGATATTTTGGAGCGAGACCCCTGAAGCTCAGCCTCCGGTTGTGGAGACGTCCCTCTCCTCACTACACCCTGGGAGCGACCATCGATCGTCTCTACCTGGACACTGGGGGAGCGACCATTGATCGTCTCTACCCGAATATTGTGGGAGCGACCATTGATCGTCTCTACCGGAGTGCTGAGGGAGCGACCGTTGATCGTCTCTACCTGAGCTTTGGGGGAGCGACCATAGATCGTCTCTACCTGTTCACTGTGGGAGCGACCATAGATCGTCTCTACCTGTTCACTGTGGGAGCGACCATAGATCGTCTCTACCTGTTCACTGTGGGAGCGACCATAGATCGTCTCTACCTGTTCACTGTGGGAGCGGCCGTTGATCGTCTCAACCGGAGGGCCGAGGGAGCGACCATTGATCGTCTCTACCTGGGTGTTATGGGAGCGACCATCGATCGTCTCTACCGGGGTTTTAAGGGAGCGACCATTGATCGTCTCTACCTGGATGTTGTGGGAGCGACCATAGATCGTCTCTACCTGGATGTTGTGGGAGCGACCATAGATCGTCTCTACCTGTTCACTGTGGGAGCGACCATAGATCGTCTCTAACTGTTCACTGTGGGAGCGACCATTGATCGTCTCAACCGGAGGGCCAAGGGAGCGACCATTGATCGTCTCTACCTGGGCGTTATGGGAGCGACCATTGATCGTCTCTACCGGGGTTTTAAGGGAGCGACCATTGATCGTCTCTACCTGGATATTATGGGAGCGACCATAGATCGTCTCTACCTGTTCACTGTGGGAGCGACCATAGATCGTCTCTACCTGTTCACTGTGGGAGCGACCATAGATCGTCTCTACCTGTTCACTGTGGGAGCGACCATAGATCGTCTCTACCTGTTCACTGTGGGAGCGACCATAGATCGTCTCTACCTGTTCACTGTGGGAGCGACCATAGATCGTCTCTACCTGTTCACTGTGGGAGCGACCATAGATCGTCTCTACCAGAGGGGCGCTGCCTGGAGTATTGTTTCTGACTCCACCCCTAGCTAACTCGGTGATTCCGCCACGCGAAGGTAGTGTCTTTCGCCTACGGTTGTGGTGGCATGGTGGTTGAATGTCACAGGGGCGCACGGCCCGGGCTGACATACGTCGTTGTTGCCCGGAGTGGCGGTGGCTGGTGGCGGCTACCCCATGGGGTCCGAGTGGGGGTGTCGGCATTCTTGAGGGCGAACTCCGCTGCTTCTGGTTCGCCTCGTTGTTGGGGATACTATGGTATTCTCCGGAATATTCCGGAGTGCTGTATGTGTGTCCGTCAAAGCCACGCATTTCACCACCGTGTTCTTGAAGAAAGTCACGTCCCTGTGGCTGGAGGTGGAATGCTAGAGTGTTGGGGGTGGTGTAAACGGGCTGGAGGTGTCGGAGTGTGTTCTGCCAGGTGACAGTGTAAGAATTTTCCTCTTGTGCTTGGTCATAGGTGAAGAAGAGGGCGGAGGGGGTGGTGGTGTGTTGGAGGATATTTAACAGGTGGTGTGGCCTGCGGAGCCGGTGATTCTTGGTAAAGGAAGGGGCCCATACAGCCCGCTTAATCCTCATGTTGCTTGGTGTGGTTGTCGGTGTGGTTGGAGGTTGAATGCTGGATAGAGTGGGCGAAGGCCGGGTTTTGTGTGGCAGTAATGCGGCATTGAGTCTCTGGGGAGTACAGGTAGGAGGGATTTGGGCCCGATGTAGCTGGACGGTGTGAAGTCGCGGGGAGGTGGGTGGTGTAGGGGTGTGGGAATATCGGACGGGTGGGCGTGAGAGGCGGCCGGAGCGGGTGGTGGTGGTGGTGAGGGTAGGGGTGGGGGGGAGGGGAGCGTTGGGTGTGGGCGTGTTGTCTTTCGTGCCGTGGGCATGGTAGAACGTGGTATTGGTGGAGTGGGTGTACGGGTGGTGGGCAGGGGAAGGGGGTGGAAGGGGGGGTGGTGAAGGGGTGGTGGTGCGGGCGGAAGAGGTGGTGGTGGGCTGGGGGGAGGGGGTGGTGGCAGGGGCTGGAGATGGGGGAGTGAGGACTGAGGGGGAAGCCATGGACAGGTGGGGCGAGGGGAGGGGGGTGGCGGGGGAGGCGTCCAGGTGAGGCGCCTGGGGCAGGTGAGGTGGAGGTGGTAGGGGGAGGGGGAAGGTGAGGAGATGTAGCACTCATATGTGGTTGTAGATGGTGGAGCGGGAGCCATGGGGGGTTGGGGGGGTGGGGTCGGGGCGGGGCGAGTGGGCGTGCGGAAGGGGCGCACATGTCGGTTTCGGAGGGTACGGAGAGTGCCGTGGTAATCCACGACCACCTGGTAAGGGTTGGGGATCTTGGTGATGGTGTGGGGGCCCGTGAAACGGGGGGCAAGTTTGTGGGGAGTGGGGAGTTGGGCGACGACTACGGTGTCACCCGGCTTGAAGGGGTTGGTGGCTGTGTTGGGTTCAAGATCTAAGTTCCGCTGTAGGTGGTATATCCGCCTTTTTAGCAAGTGTAGCGGGTCCGTGGCGGGGGCGGAGGTGGGCGGTTGCAGGTGATGGCGTAAAGGTAGTAGGAGGGGGGTTTCGCCAAAGATCCTTTCGTGGGGGGAAACCCCGTCCTCTTGGGGGCACGAATTCATGCCCCACTGGACGATTTTAACGTGTGCTGGCCAATCGTTGTCTTTTGTAGCCTCGATTCTGGTCCGTAGCTGATTTGCCAAGGTACGATGGCTGCGTTCACACACCGCGTTCCCTTGAGGCCAATATGGTGAGGAGTGGGAGATTTCGTATCCAAAAATCCTGGCCAGCTCTTCCCAGACTTTTCCGGAGAATTCGGGGGCATTATCGGAATGGATGGCTTGGGGAATGCCAAAGTAGGGGAAAACGTGTCGGAGTAAGGCATCGGCGACAGCGACGGCGTGATGTTCTTTAGCGGGGCAGGCTACTACGAACTTGGAATACGTGTCAACAAAAGTGATCACGTACTTATATCCCGATTTAGGAGGGAGAGGCCCTACCACGTCGACTGCTAGGAGCTGCCAGGGTTTGTGGGCGGTGATATGGCCAGAAGGCCCGGCGGTCCGGGTAATGTCTTTCCCGAGTGCGCAGGTGCGGCAAGTTTGAATAATTTCCTTGGCGAGGGTGGAGGGGTTCGGGGCCTAGTAGACGTCGTTGAACACCTGTAGCAATTTTTTGGTGCCCAAATGGATGCCGTTGTGGGCGTGTAACTGGCGCAGGGTGTCACGTGCCGCATCGGGGGCCAAGAGGATGTGTCCAGATGGGGTTAAAAGGTGGTCGCCCTGTCGGCACAATTTGGGAAACAGGTGGGCTGGAATCCAGGGGGGGCGTTCTTTGTGGTGCCAGAGTTCTAGCAGGTCCCGGTCTGGTTGGATCGCGCAGATGGGAAGGTGGAAGAGGGCATCTGCGTTGGTGTGGAGCTTCCCGGGTCTGTACGAGATCTCATATTGGAATTCCTCTAGGGTGTCACGCCATTGGACGATTTGAGCATTCTGGGAGTCCGATTGTTGCAGCCACTGGAGTGATTGGTGGTCGGTTATTATAGTGACTTGGGTCCCGGAAAGGTAAGCCCTAAAATATTGGAGGGACCAGATTATGCCGAGGCATTCTCGCTTGGTGGCGGCATAATTTTTCTCGGCCGGGTTCAGTGTGCGGCTGGCACAAGCAATAATGTGTTCCCGACCGGCCTGTACCTGGGCTAGAACAGCGCCAATGGCGTCAAGAGAGACGTCCGTGTAGAGGCAAAAAGGGAGGGCATAGTCGGGGAAGGCCACGATGGGGGCCGAGATGAGCTTGTCTTTCAGCTGTTGGAAAGTGGTTTGTCGGTCCTCTGTCCAGAGGAAAGGTTCCCCTTTTCTCGTCAGGTCGTGAAGAGGTTTAGCAATCTGTGCAAACCCCTTCACGAAGCGGCGATAGTAGGACGCGAGCCCCAAGAAGGCACGGACGCCGTGGACATCCTGCGGAGGTGGTATGTCCGCTATGGCACGCAGCTTGTCGGGGTCTGGGGAAATTCCTGCTTGGGAAATTGTATGGCCTAGAAACGCGACGGTTTTTACGGCCAGGACACATTTGGATAGATGTAACTTGAGGCCTGCCTGGTGAATTCGGGTGAAAACTCGGCAGAGGCGCTGCAAGTGGTCGGCCCAGGTTTGGCTAAAAACAATGACATCATCAAGATAGGCCAAACATATCTCCCAAGTGAGGCCGCTTAAGACAGATTCCATCAGCCTGGAAAACGTGGCAGGGGCATTGCAGAGGCCGAATGGCAGGACATTAAATTCATAATGTCGGCCATTACTGGTAGAGAAGGCCGTCTTGCCTCGATGATCCGGGTGGACGGGGACCTGCCAATATCCAGACTGGAGGTCAAGGGTAGAAAACCAAGACGCCCCGTATAGGGAGTCTAGGGAATCGTCGATGCGGGGGAGGGGAGTAGCATCCTTAATCGTGACGTCGTTCACGCGGCGGTAATCGATGCAAAATCGCATCGTGCCATCTTTTTTTTTTTACTAGAATGACGGGGGAGGACCACGGGCTGGTGGAGGGGGAAATAACACCCGCCTCTTCCATTTCGCGCACTTGGCGGTCCTCCTCTTCTCTCTGTTGGGGGTTCTTACGTCGGGAAGGTTGTCGTATCGGAGGGCCTGTCGTATGGATCTCGTGAGACAGGTACGTAGTGTGTCCTATATCTGCGGGCCCTGTCGCAAACAAATCCTGGAACTCCAGGAGGAGGCGGCGTAAGGCGTCTGACTGTTGGTCGGAGAGATGGTCAGGGATGGGGGGAAGGGGGGCGGGGCGGTGGGGGGGGGACGGGACGCAGGGCTCTGCTTCTTCCATCTCTCCGACGATAAGCCCTTTGGGGAGGGTGAGAGGGGATGGTGCGAGATTGGCGATGCGAATGGCAGCGCGGTGGGGGGGGAGAAAGGTAGAGGAAATGAGGCAGGCAGAAAGGGGTCCGGCAGGGAGGAGGGGGGAGAACAAAACGGATGGGCCCGAGGGCCTGTTCAGGGGCACCCATGCCTCGTGGTGTGAGGGGATGGTAACGGCGGCGGAAATGGTGGCAGGGAAGGAGGGGGCAAGAGTGGGGTGGGGCAGCGCGGGGGAAGGAGGGGGCGAAGAAGGGGGGGAAAAAAGAGAGAGAGAGCGGGGGGGGGTTTGTGTGGGTCCTCCGGCCGGGGCTGCGGCGTGCAGGTACAAACGGCTGGAGTGGAGCGGGGTGGGGGGCGGAACTGGAGTCGTCGGCTGCGACAGTCGATGGTGGCTCCAAGTTTTTGAAGTAGGTCTAGCCCTAAATATCCGTCATAGCTCCGGCAGGAGGAATAAAAAATGATGAAGGGGTGCTGGGTAGATACTGGCTGGTGGGTGTCGACCCGTAGGGCCCGAGTCTCCCCACGGATGGGCAGGGGGCCATCCCCCGCATCTATAAGGTGAGTGGTAGTGGGGCAGAGCGGGCCAAACCGTGATTTGTAGCAGAAGAAATAATGGCTGTAAAGGCAGGATCTGGCTGCTCCCGTATCAACTAGTAGTCTGGCCTTCACGCTGTTGATTTTCATCTTGTGGTATACTGGGGGGCGATACTTAGGGGTGATGGCCCCCGCCACCGTGGGTTGGTGCGGGGGCGGGCCTAAAAATCCAGCTGGCTAGGGCTCTCATGCTCCTGTTCCTACTCTAGTCCTCCTGGTGGGGGGTCGTCCGCCGGCGCCAGCTCGTCCCCTGGGGCTTCGCCTTCTAGGGCGGAAACCTTACGCGAACCCGGGGTTGTGCTTTTGCGGCGAGCAGCTTTCAGCTGGTCCCGTATGTCATGAAGGGGGCAACGGGAGTTGCAGGCTGTGAATTCCCACGGGTTGATCAGAATTAAGTTTGGGTTTTCTCGCGGGGCGGGGCGCTGACGAGAGGGGTGCGCCCTGGGTGGGCTAGGCATCGGGGTCGGGCTGGTGTGGGGCAGGGGCGGACGCGGTGTGGCTGGGGGAGCCGGGGGTCGGGTGGGGAATTTCTTGACAACATTAATTTGTTGTGGAGGAGGGCAGGCGGTCAGGAGGCGCCGTATCAGCTGTATATCCCTATCCATGTCTCCTGTTGGGTCGTGGATAGTAAAGTGTTGCTTCACAACACTTGGGAGTACTCGGAGCAGAGTATTGAAGGTGTGCTGATCCCGGGTTTCTTCATCTGTCTCCGGGTAGGCAGCAGTAATCAGGCGTCTTGCCTGCAACAGGGTATTATCTAAATCCCCGTCATAAGTAAAGCTATCCAATTTGGATAGAGCCACCACTTTCCCTAGTGATGGGGTGATGGTTTGGACCGCGAACTTGGTAAAGTTCTGCCAGGTGAGTTCTGGGACAATTTTTGGCGCAATATTTGCTGCGGCTTTACCCAGTAGTGGTAGTGTGACTGCAATTTTTTGTTGGTCATTATCGAAGTCAATATCTAGTAAGGGTTTAACTATTGCAAGATATGTGTGTATGTCATACTGGTCAGGGTCAAACTTGGGTAACTGAACGTGCGGTTTAGTTGCCATTTTCCCAAATATTTCCTATTTACCTCTCTTCTACGCTCTGATCTAGAACCACCGCTGGCCACCAGTGTAATGCTGGGTTGAATCAGGTTCGACTTCTCGTCCCTATTTCACCCAATGTGGAGCGGGGTCCTCTTTCGAGACCGGAGCTAGTGCAATAAAGAGAGGTAGGACATAAAAACCTTCGGCAACACCATACACGTATATTACCACAGTCAGACACAGGACACTTCAGCAGATATTACAACACAATATAGAGCAATACAAAAACCTTATCTAAAATATTGTGTATCTCGCAGGATACTAGCTTTCTAGATACTAATGACAATACAACAAATCTTAGTACTAGGAGTGCAGTAAATACAGGTGCGCGCGGAGCGCGTGAGGGGGGGGGTTTGTGATCCACCAGGAGGAGGTAGGGGAGACACGGAGAGTGACTTAAAACGGCGAGGAGGTAGTTATGGTAATATTGAAGTATGCCCGATGTTAGCAAGGGAGTTTAGGTGTTTTCTGTTGGTGAAGATTCTTTGACAAATAACTCTGATTCTTATTTTGGCTTTAAGAGCAGGAGCGAGGAATGGAGAGAGTTTTAGGAATAGCGTGCGGAGGAGGGGAATATCGTTAACACTCTCCTTCCTTGATATTTTGGTGGAAATATGGTTTCTGTAGGCACAACTTATTCGTTACACATCTCCTCGGTATGATATGTAGACTCTCGCTTCACAACGCGTAACAAAGTCGGAATATTCGTAAATATTATTTCACCATATTACTTAGAGACTAGCCAATAGAACTCCAGTAATATTTTAGTCTTTCTTCGGGTTCTAGGGATATGTCTTTAGAAAGATTCGGGGTGGCACTTGCACGTATTTTCACTTTAGGTCTCAACCCACATTCTCGTCCTTCAACTGGATATTGTGTTCTGATTTACCCCAATGGAGATTACATAAAGTCACTGCACAATACTTATTCTAAGAGACAGGGAGTCACACTTAACCTACTTCACGATTGTTACAGGGTCACTCATATTTCCTCATGGAGAGAAACAAGGACACGTCATTCTCGATCCGGTCGGACTGAGGGCGTCGTCTGGGCGGGGCGAGCCGAGAGGGCACGGGGCGGCTCGCGAGAGCGTCCTCTCGCGTCCGGGGGTTTCCGGACTGGGCTCCGGCGTAAGGCCCGTAGGACTGGGGCCGAAGAGGTCTAGGAACCTCTGGGTCAGGTCCCGGCGTCGCGGGGGCGTGGTGAGGTCTTGCCCGGGTGTCCTAGGGCGGGCCGGAAGAGGCGACAGACTGCGGTCTCCCACGACCAGGGGCGCCGTCAGGGGAGGACTGCGGCAGCGGCTGTCACGGGGGCCCGACAGGTGTGTCTGTTCGAGGGCCACGCACAGGGAACAGAGGCCGGGGGAAACAGGGAGGTCTCTCCGAGATATTTTGGAGTGAGACCCCTGAAGCTCAGCCTCCGGTTGTGGAGACGTCCCTCTCCTCACTACACCCTGGGAGCGACCATCGATCGTCTCTACCTGGACACTGGGGGAGCGACCATTGATCGTCTCTACCCGAATATTGTGGGAGCGACCATTGATCGTCTCTACCGGAGTGCTAAGGGAGCGACCGTTGATCGTCTCTACCTGAGCTTTGGGGGAGCGACCATAGATCGTCTCTACCTGTTCACTGTGGGAGCGACCATAGATCGTCTCTACCTGTTCACTGTGGGAGCGACCATAGATCGTCTCTACCTGTTCACTGTGGGAGCGACCATACATCGTCTCTACCTGTTCACTGTGGGAGCGACCATAGATCGTCTCTACCTGTTCACTGTGGGAGCGACCATTGATCGTCTCAACCGGAGGGACGAGGGAGCGACCATTGATCGTCTCTACCAGGGTGTTATGGGAGCGACCATCGATCGTCTCTACCTGGATGTTGTGGGAGCGACCATAGATCGTCTCTACCTGTTCACTGTGGGAGCGACCATAGATCGTCTCTACCTGTTCACTGTGGGAGCGACCATAGATCGTCTCTACCTGTTCACTGTGGGAGCGACCGTTGATCGTCTCAACCGGAGGGCCAAGGGAGCGACCATTGATCGTCTCTACCTGGGCGTTATGGGAGCGACCATTGATCGTCTCTACCGGGGTTTTAAGGGAGCGACCATTGATCGTCTCTACCTGGATATTATGGGAGCGACCATAGATCATCTCTACCTGGATATTATGGGAGCGACCATAGATCGTCTCTACCTGTTCACTGTGGGAGCGACCATAGATCGTCTCTACCTGTTCACTGTGGGAGCGACCATAGATCGTCTCTACCTGTTCACTGTGGGAGCGACCATAGATCGTCTCTACCTGTTCACTGTGGGAGCGACCATAGATCGTCTCTACCTGTTCACTGTGGGAGCGACCATAGATCGTCTCTACCAGAGGGGTGCTGCCTGGAGTATTGTTTATGACTCCACCCCTAGCTAACTCGGTGATTCCGCCACGCGAAGGTAGTGTCTTTTGCCTACGGTGGCGGCGGCGTGGTGGTTGAATGTCACAGGGGCGCACGGCCCGGGCTGACATACGTCGTTGTTGCCCGGAGTGGTGGTGGCTGGTGGCGGCTACCCCATGGGGTCCGAGTGGGGGTGTCGGCATTCTTGAGGGCGAACTCCGCTGCTTCTGGTTCGCCTCGTTGTTGGGGATACTATGGTATTCTCCGGAATATTCCGGAGTGCCGTATGTGTGTCCGTCAAAGCCACGCATTTCAGCGACCATTGATCGTCTCTACCTGAGCACTGTGGGGGCGACCATTGATCGTCTCTACCTGAACACTGTGGGTGCGACCATTGATCGTCTCTACCTGAGCACTGGGGGAGCGACCATTGATCGTCTCTACCTGAGCACTGGGGGAGCGACCATTGATCGTCTCTACCTGAACACTGGGGGAGCGACCATTGATCGTCTCTACCGGAACACTTTGGGAGTGACCATTGATCGTATCTACCTGAACACTGTGGGAGCGACCATTGATCGTCTCTACCTGAACACTGTGGGAGCGACCATTGATCGTCTCTACCTGAGCACTGTGGGAGCGACCATGGATCATCTCTACCGAAACACTTTGGGAGCGACCATAGATCGTCTCTACCAGAGGGGCGCCGTCTGGAGTTTGATTTCTAACTCCACCCCTAGCTAGCTCAGCAATTCCGCCACGCGAAGGTAGTGTCCTTCTCCTACGGTGGCGGTGGCGTGGTGGCTGCATGTCACAGGGGCACACGGCCCGGGCTGACATGCATCGCTGTTGCCCGGAGTGGTGGTGGCTGGTGGCGGCTACCCCGTGGGGTCCGTGTGGGGGTGTCGGCATGTTTGCGGGCAAATTATGTTGTTCTTGGTTTGCCCTGTCGTCGGGGATACTATGGTATTCTGCGGGGGCACTGTTCAAGCCACGCATTTTATATACAATTTCCATAACGAAATTGTGATAGACTCATTGTAATACGAGTGAAGAAGTTAGGTATAACGAAATAATTGGTGAATGTAACAAAATATTAATGCTACCAACCTATATATGTGACAGTAATTCTTGTAAACTATTCACATTAATTCAAACCCTTGAAAATACCGGACGGAAAAAAACAGAAGAGTTAGGAAATTACAGAGATAGAGAGAGAGAGAGAGAGGTATTCCCCTGATACTTGAGCTTGGCAAATACCCGCAGGTGAAATAGGTACGGCATCTCTCTCTCTCATACATGCAAACAGCTTCACACACACACACACACACACATACAGATAGATAGATAGATAGATAGATATAGATAGACACACACACACACACACACACACACACACACACACATATATATATATATATATATATATATATATATATATATATATATATATATATATATATATATATATGTAATGCTAGGTGTAAATAGGCTCGACTTCTCATTCCTAAATCACCTAACGTGGAGCGGGGTCCTCTTTGGAGACCGGAGCTTAGTGCAATAAAGAGAGGCAGGACACAAAAACTCTAGGCAACAACCTTTACACGTATATTACCACAATCAGACACAGGACAAGTCAGCAAATATTACAGCACTATACATAGCAATATAAAACCTTATCTAGGATATGGGTATCTCGCAGGATACTTGCTTCTCTGACAGTAATGACAACACAATCAATCCTAGTGTATCAAGGGTGCAGTGAATATAGGCGCGCGCAGGAGGCGGGGGGGGGGGGTGAGTCTCACAAGGAGGAGATAGGGGAGGGTGCGAGGAGTGACTTGTGACGGCTAGGGGAAAGTTATGGTAATACTGGAGAGAGGCAGATATTAGCCGTGAAGTTTATACGGTTTCCACTAGCCGAGGGATTTTGGTAATCGATTTTATTCTTGATTCACACTTACTCGGGATATTGGGGTGAGAGAGAGTGATAAACAAGATTTATGGGTAGCGTGGGGGAGGGAGAGAATACCATTAATACTCTCTTTCATAATATTCCTTTAGAGCTCACAGTAATAGGGGTATGTCATTACAGGGGAATCTCCAGGCGGCACAGGCTTACTAACTGTATAAAAGGGACGTCATTCATAAATATAGTTCATCAGACCTTGTTCCACACACTCGTCCTTTAGTTTCTCACTGAGATCTTATTCGCCCCGATATTCACTATATGAAGTCACTGCACAATACTTACAGTATACTAGGGGAAATCACACTTATCCTAAATCACTCGTACTGCAGTATCACACGTATTCATCAGGGGGATAGGCAGGAACATGTCGTCGGTGATCTTGCCGGGCTAGGGGCACCGCCAATGTGAGGCGTGCCAAGAGGGCGCGGGATAACTCGTAAGGGCGTCCTCTCGCGTCCTGGGCTACCCGTGGCTTCCGGGCTGGGCTCAGGAGTGTGGCCCTCGGGACTAGGGCCGAATAGCTCCAGGAACCTCTGTTGTAAGTCTCGGCCTGTAGTGAGAGCCTTAAGGCGCATGGGGGCGTAGGGAGATCGCGCCCGGGTGTCCTGGGGAGAACCGAGAGAGACTGCGAGCTGCGGTCTCCAGCGTCTAGGGGCGCCGACAGAGGAGGGCTGCGGCAGCGACTTCCACTGGGGCCCGTCAGGTGCGTCTGCTCTAGAGCCAGACGTAGGGAGCAGAGGCCAGGGGAGGCTGTGAGGCCTGTGTGGGTCACTCTGGGATGGGAAGCCTGGGCTCTAGTCTCCTGCCGTAGTGACGTCTCTCTCCTTACCTCTTTCTGCACACCCTCGGAGCAACAATAGATCGTCTCACGAGGAAGGGAGCGACAATAGGCCATCTCTACCAAGACACTCTCAGAGCGACAATAGGTCGTCTCACGAGGAGGGGAGCGACAATAGGCCGTCTCTACCGGAGCACTGTTGGAGCAACCATAGATTGTCTCACGAGGATGGGAGCAACAATAGGCTGTCTCTACCGGAGCACTTTCGGAGCGACCATAGATCGTCTCACGAGGATGGGAGCTACAATAGGCCATCTCTACCGGAGGGGCGCTGTCTGGAGTGCCTATGACAACTCCACCCCTAGCTGGTTCAACAATCCCACTCCGTGAAGGTAGTGTCTTTCTCCTACGGCAGCGACGGCGTGGTGGCTGCGTGACATAGGGGCGCACGGCCCGGGCTGACATATGTCGCTGTTGCCGGGAGTGGTTCTGACTGGTGGCAGCTACCCCATGGGGTCCGTGTGGGGGTGTCGGTACATTCTCGGGCATACTGAGCTGTATTTTGCTTGCCCCGTTGTCGGGGGCACTATGGTATATTTCGGGGGCACTGTTCTTTAAGTCATGCATTTTACCACTCTCCCCCTGTAAAAAGTCACGTCCTCGTGGCTGGAGGTGGAATGCTTGTGTGTTGGAGGTGGTGTACATGGGCTGGAGGTGTTGCAGCACAGTTTGCCAGGCGATGGTGTAGGGGTTTTCTTCTTGTTCTGGGTTGCAGGTGAGGAAGAGTGTGGAGGCGGTGGTGGTAGACTGAAGAGGGTTAGCAGGTGGTGTGGCCTGCAGAGTCTGTGGTTCCTGCCAAGGGTAGGCTCCCATACGGCCCGCTTCACTCTCATCTTGCTTGGTGTGGCTGTCGGTGTGGTTGGAAGCTGAATGCTGGATACCGAGGGTAAGGTTTTGTGCCGTGGTAATGCGGCGTTGAGTCTCTGGGGAGTACAGGTAGAGGAGATTTGGGCCTGATGTAGCTTGATGGTGTGAAGTCGTGGAGAGGTGGGTGGTGTAGGGGTGTGGGTGTATCGGGTGGGTGGGCATAAGCGTTGGCCAGAGGGGGTGGTGGTGGTGGTTCTGAGGGTGGGTGTGGGTGGGGAAGTAGACGTGCGGGGTGGGCGGGGTTGGTTAGCATGGGCTGTTGCGCGCGTTGGGGGCGCGGTGGAAGGTGAGATCGTCGGAGTGGGCGTGCGTAGGTGTGGAGGGGAGAGGGTGGTGGTAGTGGGTTGTCCTGTGGGGGTGGCGGGGTGGGCAGGGCACGTGGGCTTGGGTGTAAAGGGTGAGGCAGCGGAGGGAAGGGGTGAGGGAGAGCGAGGTGTGCTGGGTGAGATGTCAGGTGAGGTGCGGGGAGTGGTGGAGGTGGTGGAGGCTGAGGTGGTAGGGGAGGTGGAGGGGGATGGCGAGGAGGAAACATAGCACTCGTAGGTGGAAGTGCCAGGCGGTGGGAGCCGGGGGAGGGTGGGGGAATGGAGTCGGTAGCAGTGGTGAGGTGGCAGGAGAGTTGGCTTGGAGGGTAGGTGGCGAGGAGGGAGTGCGATCTTGTGGCGCCATCCCGGTGTTTGGTGGTGGGGTGGTTTGGGTGTTTGCAGGGTTGTGTGCTATTGGTGTGGGGTGGGCGTGGTGGGTATCGAAGTTGCTAGGGGATGGCAGGCGGGTGTGGGGGTGATGGGGCGGACGGTGTGCAGTGCTGGAACCGTGGTGGCTTGGCAGGGGCTGTGGAGTGGGATGTGGCAGGTGGTGTGTGTGTTGTCGGAGGCAAGGAAAGGTGGGGTAAGGTCTTAGGGGGAGAGGGAGCCGGTGGTGGTGTGGGGGGGGAGATGCAGCCTCGCTGGGGTTGTCTTTGAATGTTCGGGGATGGGGCGGTGCAGGTTGTAGCAGGGGGCTGGAGCTCGTGAGGAGAGTGATGGGTGGAGGGGTGCGGGGTGTGGGTGGAAGGTGAGGCATCTGGTGTGGTTATTGGGGCCGAGGTGGGGGTCTGTGGGGATGGTGAGGTGGACGGTGGGGTAGGGGAGGTGGGAGCGAGGAAAAAAGGTGGGTGGGGGTGAGGAGGAGGGTGTGATAGGGAAGGTGAAAATGAGTTAACCATGTGGGCGGGGAAATGCGAGCGGTGGTGAAGTGATGGTGGTGGGGTGGTGCGTGGTGGTAGGTGGAAGGCAGTAGACAGGGGGAGGTGGTTTTAGGGAAGTAGGTTAGGGGGAAGATGAGGTGAAAGGGTCCTAGGAGGCCTGTGAAGAGGGAGGCCAGTTTTTTTGTGTTGAGGGGGGTCGAGTGGTGGGGGGGGTGGGAAGGTTAGAACTAGGGGCAGGAATAGGGGAAGGTAGAACAGAAGAGATAGTGAGAGGGGAGGAAAAGGAAAGATAACGTTCCCCCCTTTGTACCGTAGAGACTGGGGGAGATGTGAGGTGGCCCCCGCCATTACGGTGGGGATGCGGGTGCAGTGGGGGCGCTTTTTGTGTTTTCTTTTTGTATTTTCTTCCCCTGAGGCTTAGGGGAATTTGCGTATGGTGGAGGTTTGTGTAAGCGCCCCTCGTGTCATTTGGCTGCACTGGGCAGCTTCTAGCTGTGTTCATGGGATGTCGTGGATCAGGCATCCATGGTAGTTAACGGAGAAAATTCCCACGGGTAAGGATGGTGATGAGGTCAACGGGGAATTGATTGTATTTCACTGATGCTGTTGAGAGGGGGTGGCAAGTGGACGCAAGCTAAAAGGTGCCTCATTAAACTGGATGATCTTTATCCAGGTCTCCCGTCGGTTCGTGTATTATGAAATGTTCTTTAATATAATCTGGGAGAATCCTCTGAGGAGTGTATGAAATGTGAGTTGTTCCCGGGTTTGTTCATCTGCCTCCGGTAGGCAGTGGTGACTCATGCGTCTTGCCAGAGTTAGGGTATCATTTAGATTCCTGCCAAATTTTAGACTATCCAGTTGGGATAGTGCCACCACTTTCCCAATGATGGGGTGATGGCTTGTACAGTGAACTCTTGTAAAGTTCTGCCAGGTGAGCTCCAGGACGATTTCTCTCGGTGCTATATTCGCCGCTGCTTTTACCCAACAGTGGTAGTGTAATTGCAATTTTTTGTTGGTCATTTTCAAAGCCAATATCCAGTAAGGGTTTAATTATTGCCAGATATGTGTGTATATCATACTGGTCGGGGTCAAATTTGGGTAACTGAATGTGCGGTTTGGTTGCCATTTTGCCAAATATTCCTGATTACCTCTCTTTTACGCCCGGGTCTAGAGCCACCGCTGGCCACCAGTGTAATGCTGGGTGAAATTAGGCTCGACTTCTCATTCCTATTACACCTAACGTGGAGCGGGGTCCTCTTTCGAGACCGGAGCTTAGTGCAATAAAGAGAGGCAGGACACAAAAACTCTAGGCAACAACCTTTAGGCACGTATATTACCACAATCAGACACAGGGACAAGTCAGCAAATATTACAGCACTATACATAGCAATATAAAACCTTATCTAGGATATGTGTATCTCGCAGGATACTTGCTTCTCTGACAGTAATGACAACACAATCTATCCTTGTTTTTCATGGGTGCTGTTAATATTGGCGCAGGCTGGTGGCGGGGGGGGGTGAGTCTCACAAGGAGGAGATAGGGGAGGGTGCTTAGGAGTGACTTGTGACGGCTAGGGGAAAGTTATGGTAATACTGGAGAGAGGCAGATATTAGCCGTGAAGTTTATACGGGTTTCCACTAGCCAAGGGACTTTGGTAATTGATTTTATTCTTGATTCACACTTACTCGGGATATTGGGTGAAGAGAGTGATAAACAAGATTTATGGGTAAAGTGTGGGGGGAGGGAGAGAATACCATTAATACTCTCTTTCATAATATTCCTTTTTTTAGATCTCACAGTAATAGGGGTATGTCATTACAGGGGAATTTCCAGGCGGCACAGGCTTACTGATTGTATAAAAGGGACGTCACTCATAAATATAGTTCATCAGATCTTGTTCCACACACTCGTCCTTTAGTTTCTCACTGAGATCTTATTCGCCCCGATATTCACTATATGAAGTCACTGCACAATACTTATACTAGGGGAAATCAAGCACTTAACCTAAATCACTCGTACTGCAGTATCACACGTATTCATCAGGGGGATAGGCAGGAACATGTCGTCGGCGCATCTTGCTCGGGCTAGGGGCACCTGCCAATGTGAGGCGTGACAAGAGGGCGTGGGATAACCAGCAAGGGCGTCCTCTCGCGTCCTGGGCTACCCGTGGCTTCCCGGCTGGGCTCAGGAGTGTGGCTCCCCGGGACTAGGGGCTGGAATAGCTCCAGGAACCTCTGTTGTAAGTCTCGGCCTGTAGTGAGAGCCTTACATTGCCAACATGGGGGCGTAGGGAGATCATGCGCCTGGGTGTCCTGGGGAGAACCAAGAGAGACTATGGGCTGCGGTCTCCAGCTGCCTAGGGGCACCGACAGAGGAGGGCTGTGGCAGCGACTTCCACTGGGGCCCGTCAGATGTGTCTGCTCTAGAGCCAGACGTAGGGAGCAGAGGCCAGGGGAGGCTGTGAGGCCTGTGTGGGTCACTCTGGGATGGGAAGCCTGGGCTCTAGTCTCCTGCCGTAGTGACGTCTCTCTCCTTACTTCTTTCTGCACACCCTCGGAGCGACAATAGATCATCTCACGAGGAAGGGAGCGACAATTGGCCGTCTCTACCAAGACACTCTCGGAGCGACAATAGGTCGTCTCTACCGGAGCACTGTCGGAGCGCCCATAGATCGTCTCACGAGGATGGGAGCGACAGTAGGGCCGTCTCTCTACCGAAGCACTGTCGGAGCGACTCATAGATCGTCCTCACGAGGATGGGGAGCTGACAACGGTAGGCCGTCTCTACCGGAGCACTTTCGGAGCGACCTCATAGATCGTCTCACGAGGATGGGGAGCGGCAATAGGCCGTCTCTACCGGAGGGGCGCCGTCTGGAGTGCCTATGACAACTCCACCCCTGGCTGGTTCAACAACCCCCACTCCATGAAGGTAGTGTCTTTCTCCTACGGTGGCGACGGCGTGTAGTGGCTGGAGTGACATAGGGGCGCACGGCCCGGGCTGACATATGTCTCTGTTGCCGGGAGTGGTTCTGACTGGTGGCGGCTACCCCGTGGGGTCCGTGTGGGGGTGTCGGGTACATTCTCGGGCATACTGAGTTGTATTTTGCTTTGGTCCCGTTGTCGGGGGCACTATGTGGTATATTTCGGGGCACTGTTCTTTACGTCACGCATTTTAAGGCTATATATGATATATATATATATATATATATACACACACACACACACACACACACACACAGAATCATTTTCCAAGTGACGTAGACACGAAGGAAAGTGGGAGGAGCCATATTCTGGGGGTGTGATTGCTTTCGGCATATGAGCACACTGTTTGAGTCTCTGGGCTAACTGTGCAGGACAGGATCCAATGGGGCAAAGGGAGGTGGAGAGATGGACCGGGGGAGGGGCATCCCCCACACTGGGGGAGGGGGCCAGATCGTGCCTCCCACCACCTGATCTCTCAGTTTCCATTGGCTAGGTACCATTTATAGGGAGTGCGGCGGATTCTTGGAAAAAGGCTCCTTTATTTATGGAGATAATTCTCTCCCTGGTAGAATAAAATGAAAGTACATTTTTTCTAAAGGACATTGTATAAGAAGTTGTAAATGAATGGTTGTGGTAATTTATTTTGGTGGCAGGGGCTATCCTACATGCACTTATATCAGCCATCATCGTACACTAATTTGTTATGCTGGAGTGTTTTTAGGTCGACTTCTCGTCCTAAAAGCACTATGGTCGTACCATTCTAAAGTGGCGGTTTGGGTGGGGCACCAACTCCTCTGGTATGCAGTGTTGCCACGAGTTCCATACCCGCTTATGTGAACGGCTCTGATATATATATGTAATAGGCATCACACAATAAGATAAAACACATAAGAATATAATGGTAACGTGTGTATTATAATATATGAAAGAACAGTAAACTTATTATGCATAAAATATTTATACGTCAGTACAGAAACGTGGCATAATTATTTTACAGTGTTGTTTAAGAAAAAGGAGTCGCTTTTATTGGATGTTACCATATTTCTGGGGTGGGTAATAATGTCACAATTATGATTATAAGATAATGTGCAGGAATATAAGAAAAAAATATGCCAATTTCTTAGTAAAAAAATATATACATTAAAACCCTCGTGAGCGGCAACACTCACACACACCCAGCCCGACCTGGCCAGAGCTTCCTCTATCTCTCTTCCTTTGTGTCCTTGACTCAGACAGGATGCAGCAGTTCAGCCAGCTCACTATTCGCAGTATCTACAAGACTTTTACCTTTTGGGTGGTGTGGAAATAAAGTCATTTACAATATGGTACTGTACATTATAACGTAAAAGAAAATAACGCAAAATGTATCCTAAAATACCACAGACGAGAGAGAGAGAGAGAGAGAGAGAGGGGGGGGAGGAGGCAGACCAGGGGCGGTGTTGAGTGCAGGCTGAGTGAGAGATGGAGGAAGGGAGGGACCGAAGGAGGGAGAGAGTGATTGAATGAAAACAAATCTATGGCGCCACAACGAGGTCATCTGGCGCCATATGTGTAAAATTAAAATATTTTTTTAAACATAATTAGATATAATTAAATTAAAATAAAGAAATGAAAGCACAAGTTTATGTCACTCATAAAAAGAAACAAAATTCCCAAGGGTGAAGCACATTTCTTCCTCCAGGAAAGAGAGAGAGAGAAGGCAGGCAAGGGGCAACAATGTTGAGTGCATTGTCAAGCTGAGGGAAAGATGAAGGGAGGGAAGGAAAGGAAGGAGGGGCGAGAAATTATTGGAATGAAAACAAATCAACGTGCGCCTCAACACCGAGGTCGTCTGGGCGCCATATGTAAAACAATAATATAATAAAAAACAAAAATAAAGAAATGAAAACACAAGTTTATAAGACAAAAGAAACAAAATTCCCTAGGTGATTCAACATCTACCCCCAGGAGAGAGAGAGAGAGAGTAGAGGGACGCTAGTATGGAAAACTTGGCAAAACTGTACAGAGGTTGGTGCCCCACCCAACCGCCACTTTAGAATGGTACGACCCATAAAGCGACTGAGTGGGGTCCCCTTTCCGGACCGGAAGTAAAGCACCCACAAAGGAACAGGACATAAAAACCAGGCAGTATACCTCAAATGACATCTATTGCCTTAA